>NC_050532.1:20273843-20282431 GCF_002922805.2 Oryzias melastigma
GCATTAATTTGTCTATTTTTTCTTAAAAATGTTCAACTATTATAAAAAGATTAAGATCATACAAATAAAAGTACAAATTTGCACTTCAGAACCATCTAGTTACAGACTTTCATTTTCTGTTTGCCAAGTACACAGGGATGAGAAGGGCACTGATCACACCTTCTGTTGTTCTCCGGGGCTAAAGCTGTTGATTCGTTAACAAACACAAATCAATAAAGGGGTTTGAACGAAGGACAAGTACAAAGAATTAATTTCCGGCTCTAGAGGCTCAGGATGGCAGATCACCAGTTTTAATCAACAGTGTCAAGAAGCAAAGACAAATGATGTTTACTCTTAGGCTGCGTCTCATCTGAAAGCAGCGCGGTTGCCTTTGTGTCCTTACCAGTCTGTCTAAGCTGGTGCCAGCTGCAGTGGTCGGCCGCTCCTCTGGGCTGTAGGGTCTGAAACGAGGGCTGTACACATTCGAAACCCCACGGGCAGACCTTGTGCTTCCTGCGGGTTTGGGCTGGCCGCAGCCTTGAAAAACCTGCAATTACACAAACATGGGCACCCGGCTCTCAGCAGTCGGGATGATTTTGGATGCAGAGACTGCGGGGGAAACATGCAATTTATTTAAGGTCTTGTGAAGTATGCGCCCCACACTGCCGGTGTGACGGTGCTCTGTCATGTTGAGGTAACCACACTGAAAGGTGAGTCAGCGCAGACTTCTGACCAGAACTATTTTAGGTGGGAAAGTTTAGTTTTTACTGGCTTTCGGAGAAAAAAAAAATCCACATAGAGTTGAACCATAAACACAACGGCATCTGTTGTATGGGGGAACTAAAAACAACATTTAACTTTGAATGGAAAGTGGCGTCCAAATAAGTTAAGGCAGAAAAATATTCCTCTCAACCACAATTTTTTTTTTTTCCTGACTACAATTTTGTGGGTAACAAAAAAATGTAGTAAAACACAGGAAACACATTAACTACTGTTGGCTGAACTAAGATTAGCTGACCAAATTGAAACATGTAATTCAAGTACAAGACCTCAACTTGAGCATAATTAGAATGTGTTGCATTGCACACCTTAGAAACAGCCCAACTCCCAGTAACCTTTTCATTCTGATTGTGCAAAAGGTCAGATTTATCAGCTAATCCTGAGTTTTACTCTTTTCTTTTAAAGAGATATGAAGGAAAAAGTCCTTACTCTGAAGGAAACTTCCGCACTGTTTTCTTGCAT
The DNA here is from genome assembly GCF_002922805.2 of Oryzias melastigma. Lineage (NCBI taxonomy): Eukaryota > Metazoa > Chordata > Actinopteri > Beloniformes > Adrianichthyidae > Oryzias > Oryzias melastigma. Next base: position 20,275,065 of record NC_050532.1, read on the forward strand.
GATCATGATGGCCTCTGAAATCTTGACATCAATGGGGCCCATGACAGATTCGATGTTGAAAGGCCCTTCCAGCCTCTGCGCCACCAGCAGCATGGCATCTGTCACAATGAAAGAAAAAGATCAGGGTTTAAAGGAACAAGAGGACATTCAGAGATGGAAAGATATACTTTAAAAGTATATTTTTATCTACTCTAAAATCATTTTTTTAATATTTGTGCAGTTTTTAACAACAATAAAAAAACAAAATCTGTCTTTTTAACCTTACTCTTAGCTCTCTGTTACCATCCCCCATGTTAACGGATTTCGACCAGTGTCTTAAATCAGCCTTAAAATACACTAAAAACAAGAACCTATCATCCAGTTTTTCTGTCATCTCTTAGTTATCTTCTTAGGCTTCCTTATCCATGGAAATAATGGTTTTATTGTTTTTTTTTTTCTGTGGGTCTCTGGGGCTATAAAAAAATAAGTATGCCTCTAGATTAAAAAAAAACAAAGAAATAATCTTAAGAGAATCATATAAATACAATAAAAGTTGAATTTTACTGAGGGGTTTAGAACACATCTCTCAATTTAATTTGCTTGATCTATTTTTACATTTTGAAATTATTCATAAAATACAACTCCCATCGTGTCTTAGGTCAGTTTTGACCCATATTGTTTTCAAGAACATGCAAAGATAAATATATAATTGTGTCAGCAATAGAACTCTATTTTGAACACATTTGAACACACGCACAAAAAAAAAATAATCAAATCAATAGAAATCAATTCCAAAAGTATTAGAAAACTAAATCAGATAAAGTTATGTTCGTTGTCTGGACATGCCTGGGTTTGTTTGTTTTGCTTTTCTGCAACTATACTGGACAAATGAGCATCCCCTGAAGCTCGCATGATCGAGAGAGGAGGATGCTGTCAGTGTGTTGGCTGAAATCCAATAATGGTTTAAATTTTGGCTCCATGTATTGCTTTTTAACGTTATTTTATATAACCGGGTCAAAATCGACCCTAACACCAGAGAGGACATATTTTCTACCAGAGCATTTTAGAATATAAGATACAAAAAAATACAACATTTAAGTTTTGTTGAAATCAAGGTTCCTGACAAAGTCAAAAAGATTTGATAGAATAATTTATGCAATGAAAATGTCGTTATGCCGACCCAAACACAAAACTAAGGTTATAACATGGTTTCTGCAGAGCAGCATGAGTTCATTAAAAGTTTGCCTCCGAGTTTTGGCCGGTACTGTTAGTGTGGGAGTAACCCTCCACTAACATATCATCCCTGTGTTTACGCTCTCCTTCACCTTCAAATCAATCACGGTTTAAAAAAATAAAATACTCAGAAACAGTTTTAATTTTAAATTCTTGTATTTATGATGTCAATCGTGAGAAAAATGCTACAAGAGCTTGTTAAAAACATCAACAACAATTTTCATTGGATTGGGCATTTTCTACTTTGCAGAAAATTCCACAAATTAAGCTTTAGGTGTGTTTTAGAAAAGTGAAACATCACAGAAAAATGCCTCAGAAATCAAAAACTCTGTTACAAATTTTCCATACACATGAATAAATAGCGAATAAAAAGCTTTAGAGACAAATGAATAATAATTTTAAAAAATATATATATATATATTTTCCCTGCCTAGGGGTTGACCTTTGACCTCCAGAGTGAAGTAAAAATATTAATATTTGAGAAAATGAAAGCAGAATTAGATACAACCTCTAGGATGTGCTTGTGCTGGCGATTCGGTTTCTTTTCAACAATGCAAAAATGTTAATTAAAAAAATAAATAAATGGCATAATTACTTTTTTTTTTCTTCTCCAGCTATTTAATAAAACAGATATTTAGAGTTAGATTATACACTTTCTAATAATAAAGGTATGAGGTTAAAAATGATTAACTTGTTTTGAAACTTACCAAATGATGGGAAAAAAAGCAAGATCTAAAACACATTGGGACAAGTGAAAAAATGAATTTTAAGGTGAATAAATCTTACATTTTTGGCTGATTTGCGCTCCAGTTTTAAATGTGCCGTACTTGCTATCTGATTACAATCTGGTGTTGTCATTGAACACTGTCAACGTCCTCAGGCTGACTTGTGAAGCATGTCTGCATCTTACTGCAGATTCAATTTCTATGCAGATTAACTCAATCAAGTCAAGAAAGAGCAAATAATGCTGATGAGTCATTGATTTAATACAAAAAAAAAAAAAAATTGAAAGCCCAGCTCATCGGCTGCCAGAAGGTCAGTGCTTTATTAAATTGTGTGGACACAAGCCAGAGGGCCTTGTTGAACATGAAACACTTGCCATTAGTGTCTCCTCTTGTTTCAATCACTTTTAATTACAGTTGCAAAAAAGCTCCAGAAATAAAACGTGTGTTTGAAATATTGAGCGTCCACATAATTAAGCGGCACAGACTTAAAAGTAGCTCAGTAATGCAGGTTAAGCTTTTAAATTGACATTAGAATGAAACGGTGATGAAGTGTTCTCAGACATATTGGCTCTTGAGTGCTCCCATGTCTGGAATGGTGAGTCTGACTTTGAAACGGACGCCTTTGGTAGCTGGGGATCAACAAACCACTAACCGACTGAGCACGTCTCATGTGTGGACGTTCGTCAGGATGGGTGTCTGTGTCCGCAGACCTCCCAGGACAAGACCTCACCACCAGGCTGTTATAATGACTCCACAATTATCTCCAATGCATGAGCTCATGCTGTCATTTAGGTACAGCAAAGATTTTCTATGACAGCTCTGATTTAAATGATTGTTTCTTGTACAGAAAGAACAATCCATCTTCATAATAAAAATCAATGTCATGAAAATGTTAAGTACAAATAACAGTACAGTAAACAAAACAAAAACACAAACAGAAGACCTGTTGGAATTCTCAGCCTTCTGGGATCACTGATGACAGCGGAAGATCCCTGAAATAGCATTGGCTCGGGTCCGGCTCCATTTCCTAAACAATTATGTTCAAGTCTGAGCCTTTGAAGAGCTCCTTTGTTTGCTTACAGCGTGACTTGCAAATGGCCTGTGATGTTTGCAGATGTTAATATGAAGATTACATCAGCCGCTCATGTTATTCCAGAGAAGTGCTTTGGTTGCTGCCCTCTGCAACCATACGAACCTGTTAGGTGCAGCACTTGAATTCATGTTTTTTGGTTTGTTTGTGAACTTTTGGAAGTTCAATTCTGCGTTTCAACACCTCCCTGCGATGTTTGACTGTACTGTTTTTGTTTGACATACTGATGCAACTATTCAAGCTGAAGACAAATTGACAGACTTGTGTAGTTAAGGGAATTTTGGTCCACAAAGCATCCACCCATCCATCTTCAGAACCCAGTTTATCCCTGTCAGGGTCATGGGGTGCTGGAGGGAAGCCAGCTACTTTGGGAAAAGGCAGGACACACCCTGAACAGATCTCACAGTCACACCAAGGGACAATTTAGAGTCACCAGTTAACCTATGAGGCCAACACATTCTCACTCCCAACTCCTCATATATGGAGATATGGTTTGGGCACCCTCCCTGCCACTTTAACATTTTGAGTGCCCCCAACTTGTCGTTTTTTTGACAAGTTTGCTGTTCCCATTACATCAGGGGTCCCCAACCTACTGGTATTGGTCCAAGTGCCGCTTGGTTCTGGGCCAAAACTCTAATCAGGGGTCCTCAACCCTCAGAACGCGGACCAGACCAGTATATAAGGCATTCAGAAAGGTCTAGGTTAAGGCGTGTGAGGTTAGCCCCTGTTAAACTCTGTGTTCATTGATGAGGAAGAAAGTAATCAAAAGACACATTTGGAATTTAGTCATTTTAATAGAAGTTGGATCAATCTTGTACAGAGATCTCCAGGTCTTGTGACATGCAAAGACTTATAAAATAAGGTTCACTTATGTATGCTAAAGGCGGGCCTCATTTGGTTCCAGGCCAATGCTTGTCAGGAGAAAAGAACCCTCAAAAGCCTCAACACCTATTGTCATCTTGACCAAACCTACATCGTAAGTAGTCGGTATTCATGGTCCTGCTCGGGCCAGCAAGGTCTTTGTATGTCAGTGGAAAAGTACTGATTAGGTCTGCTCCATGTGGATTGTTGTAACAATGGATTCCTCCATGTGTTAATGAAGTATAAAAGTGAACCATACTATAAATTTAGTCCAAAAAACCTTCATGTAACTCATTTTGAAAATTTAGGAAGCCTTCATTTTTTTTTTTTCATGGGGCGGCTGTGGTGCAGTGGTAGGGCGGTCGACTCCTGATCAGAAGTGAGCGGGTTCGACTCCGCCTTGCCCGCCCATGTGTCGAAGTGTCCTTGGGCAAGACACTGAACCCCGAATTGCCTCTGGTGGGAGGTTGGCGCCAGTGTTCGGCAGCGGAGCCACCACCAGTGTATGAATGTGTGTGTGAATGGGTGAATGGGTCTGTGACTGTGAAGCGCTTTGGGCCCTCGAAGGAGGGTAGAAAGCGCTATACAAGTATACGCCATTTACCATTTACCATTCATTTTGTATATAAACTCGTCAGGCCCCCTCTGTGTAACTTTTTGACATGCTCGGTGTTCCCATTACATCACGGGTCCCCAACCCTCTGATGCGGAACCAGTACTGGGTTAAGTAGAGAAAAAGAGGCCACTCGACCGAAGAAGAGTGACAGTGCACGCTCCATGACCATCCCTGATCCCCGTGGGAGCAAACCTTTCTCCAGCCATCCCTGATCCCAAATGTCACACACCTGAGTGCAAAAAAAAAAAAAAAAATGGGCTCTAACGTCCTTGGACAACATGTGTTGCCAATATGGGACTTTCTGAATGCCTTTTGTACTGGTCTGGTCCCCGTTCTGAGGGTTGAGGACCCATGATTAGAGTCTTTGGCCCAGGACCAAGTGGCACGAGTTTGGGACACTCAAAACATCAAAAAGTGGCGCAGAGGGAGCCCAAACCATATGTCCATATATGAGGAGTTGGAAGTGAGAATGCATCTATAAGGGAGATTTTGGACTGTGGGAGAAAGCTTGAGAGCCCGTAGATATGAGGAGAACATGCAAACTCCACACAAAAAGGTCCCAGTCGGGATTTAAACCAGGACCTTCTTGCTGTAAAGCGAGACCGCTACACCATCGTGAAGCCCACAAAGCAAGCGAAAGGTAATAAAAAAGGGAAGTCACCATGACATGCAACCAGTGCATGATCAAATGAAGAAAAGAAAGAGATAATTTCTTTCCTTTTTTTTGGTAAGTCACTACAGAAATGGACAGACATTACCGCTCAGGGCTCTGTCTCTTCACTGAGAGAAAACTCAGGCTGTGTCAGCCGGCGGCAACCTCCAACTGACAAGGACAGATAGAAAATGTGAAAAGCTCCTCGATGGCTTTTTGCTTGTGAACAATTCCACAAGATGAAAAAAAAATGTTGAAATGTCATTGAGATATTATAAAGCTTTTCAAAACTAAAAAAATAAATAAAAATAAAATCACAGTGGGTTCCAAAATACTATGCAAATTGTATTAAAGTGTTGAAAAAATTAAATTCTTTGTTTTTTAATTAAACTTGTGGATGATATTGTGTCTCAGGACACTTTTGGATCACTGTAATCTATCTCAGACACCTGTGATCATTAGTTTGTGAGTTCAATTAAAGGAAAAACTACTAAAGAAGGACGCTCCACATTATTAATCAGTCCAACTTTTTCAAGCAATATGGGAAAGAAAAAGGATCTCAACACAGCTGAAAAAAGTGAAATAGTTAAATACTTTGGACAAGGTATAAAAACCTTGGATATTTCCCAAAAACTTCAGCGTGATCATCGTACTATTAAGAGATTTGTGGTGGATTCAGACACGAGTTGGTGCAGGCAGACAGAATGAGGAATGTTTCTGCCAAACAAATACATCAGATTAAGAGAGCAGCTGCTAAAATAACATTACAAAGCTGCAAGCACATATTTGAAGTTGGTGGTGTCTCTGGAGTCCAACGAATATCAAGGAGTAGGATCCTCCAGAGGTTTGCAGTTAGAAGTAAATCTTTGATTCAGGCATGCCTAAACTCACAAGCAGAAATGGCTGCAGTGGCCCAGACAGATGGATGGAGTAGTGGGGGGTTTGGCCACCATGTCCCGACAAGGCTGTGACATCTGCAAGGAGGTGGTGGAGTCATGGTTTGAGAACCTTTGGACAATCCTCAAGCCCAATCTCTCCTAGGGTGGAGACAGTTCACATCCAAACTGCTTCAAATGTAACTTGACTAATCAAGATGTTTTTGACAAGAATACCTTTTGATTTCAGGAAATATAAGCTTCTTGCACAGTGTACAGGATTTGGGAGGGTTGAAAAATAAAAAATCTGTACAACATGTCTGCATCTCGCCTACTTCACGGTTATTTACCATTGGGTGTTGTAGAAAGGTTTGCTACAACCAGTCATCCGCAGCATGCCCGTAGCATAAAATGTGCTCTACAGGTTCAAAGATTGGTCTACAATCGTTTTATTTTGTCCTGGCCACTTTTGTGCCCTTCCAGGTTTTCCCATTTTATGGCTGCCGACATTCCACATTCACCCATATGGGCATTTATGACCGAGGTTTAAAAGGGACTATATAATGCAAAATCAAATTTCTTGTTGATTCCTTATAAACAAGCATCCCCAAAGCAGTATTTTGCTCTGAGCAATCCTCTACTACCCTGCTCTGAGCACCAGCTTCTCCCAATCCACAAAACAAGTGGATCCTCACATTCATACATATGAACGTGGGGGAGCAGCCCCTTCCAGGAAAAGTTTGCACTGCAAGCACCACCCCTAAACTAACACAAGCACCCACTTCCTCTACAGAGCTAGCAGTGATCGACAAAACACTTGCATTTTTGCATCTTCCGTTCAAAGTATTGGTTCCTCTTGCACCTTATCTGCAGAGACAACAGCTTGCTGCCGAGGCTGGCTCAATGTTGACATCATAGAGCCAATGGTGCCTCAGAGACAGAGTTATCTTACTTCCGGGTAGGAAAATTAGCTCACATTTCATAATAAAAAAAAAAAAAAATTCTTTAGTGTGGCAGAGGTAATATATTATCATACTGTATATATGGGGGAGCGGGAGCACTCTTGTGGGGTCCAGATGACCAGACTCCCAACGTCAACATACCTTGGATAGTACAAGGGTTACACTAAGAATTGTCACTTTTAGGTATGTGGACAAAGGTCAAATCTTTTGGATACTTGACAAAGAGCGGGAATCCAATTAATACCATAAAGTACAGCATCAGCTGTTCTTCAACCTTATTAACCCAGTAGATTGAAGACATGGTTTTGGAGAGGAACATCTCTTTTTGTCCTTACGCCAGAGAAGGACACCCCTGGCATTGTCTGACCTGCTTA
>NC_050532.1:20282457-20287050 GCF_002922805.2 Oryzias melastigma
CAAACAAAAATAAAAATCTTTAATTGATTCTATTGAACTTTCCAATGATGTGCAGCATTCTGTAAACGTCCAACTTTTTTTTTTGAAGCAATCCATTTTTACCATACTGAAGGGTGTCTAATTATCTGACAGGTCAACCGTCTCTAAAACGAGTGTCTGGTTCAGACTATGTGAAGGGAGGTCCAGAATACTTCTCTAAGTATTTTTTACATTTTTATTTCCGAGATGAAACTGAGCTTTATTAGCAGCTTTAATGAGCAGATTTAGACTTCATTATAAAGAAAGTGATCTTCAAATGTAATGTTTATTGGCGGATATGTACACAAATGTCAATTTTGGAGCCAAATTACTCAAATAAATTAACTTTTTTGTATTTTCTATATGAAACAACTTAAACCTTTTAGGTTTGAAAGGAAAACTATTTGCCACCTTGAATTATTTTAAATGATTTCAAAGGAAATACATGTTTCTCATGCCATAAGTACACACAAAAGGCTATTTTAAACAATATTTTGCATCTAACTTTGTGAAAATGGTTTGGGGATTTTTATTTATTCCTGTAAGTCTATGGTTCAGTACACAAAGTCCATCAAGACACGGTTGCATGAGCTCGGAATGGAAGCAACTTGACTGGCCCGTACAGAGCCTTGACTTTTGCCCCCTTTGAATACCTTTGGGGTGAATGGGAACGAAGATTGAGAGGCAGGCCTTCCTTGCCCAGAATCCCTGGCTGATTTCATAAATGTTCCACTGGATAAACAGGCGTACATTCCCGCAGAGACACTCCAGGCACTCGAAACAAGTGAAAACTCAGAAGGGTAAACCGCAAACTTTAGTGGACCCAAACAATATCCAATTGCATCGAAAGCTACTTCCCCATGTAAGTTCTTTGTTAGTCATTTGTGCGAATAAAAAATGAGGGAATACTAACATCGTGAGTGCTGGAGTCAGGAACTTTCCCTTCTCCCAAGTGAACGCCGGTGGACCAACTTTAAAAAAAAATGCTGTAAAGTTTAGACGTTTTGTGAACCAGTTCAGTGGTTTAGAGTGTAAATCATGTGTCTTAGCTGCATACTCTCCTACATCTGTATTATTTTAGGACTTCATCAGCAGTCAACTGGTATCAACTTGACTTTCACAACAATAAGTCAACTCCAAGCTTGAAAGTTGAGCAATACTTGGTTTGTAATGGAAACAGTTTTCCAGAACAGCATGGTTTGTTGCTTTGGTCTATGGGGGGATTTTCACAAGTTTGAGCAGAGTTCTTTCTTAAAAAAAAGAGAGAGAGAGAGATTGCAGCGTACATCAACTTCATGCTGATATAAAGGAAGCCTGGTAGTTGTCTGGGCAAAGTAGCTACTGAATAAATATGCTTATCATCTCCAGGTCTTCTTCATATCCTCAACAGGCTGCTCTCAATCAAAAAAGAAGCCGAGCAATCATTCCACAGTATTCTGATTAAAAACAAGTGTCTTTAATCAGAGCGGTCCTTGGCTTTAGAGCAATAAGAATCAACGTCAGAGAATCAATATCACACCGTTGAATGATTACAACAATCTCATTTCATGGGAATGATGTCAAGTTTAAGTGAGTCACTATTTTTTGGATTTGGAAAGCAAAAATAATACAAAACAAGACAAACAACACAAGTATCTATACAGAGATCTATTAAATTTAGAATAATTAGTCATAAAATTGATTGAAAATTATGCATATGTTCACATACACTAGCATGTAAATCAATCATAAATAGACGCATTAGCTCTTTCTGCATACAGAACATGACCCAATCAAACCAGTTCATTTTAGGTTTGTCAAAAGGAGTTCAATAAATTGCTTGAAAGGGAAGCACATTTATACAATCCCAGTCCTGGCTTATTTACTGTATTCATTTTTGTCTGTCTTACCACCTCTAGATTTGAAGAAAAAAAATAAAATAAAAAAATACTGTGCATAAATTGTAATGGACATTTGTTATTTTAGCATCGCTGCTGTTAATCCCTAAGAAGTGTTCCTTCCATCTTCATCAGCGCTCTTGTCAATTGGATTATCGTTCCCTTGTGCAGATTAAATGCCAATTCCATATATGTTGCCTCTGACATTTTCTGCTCATTATAAGCTGAAAGATTTTCAATTAGCTTGAGTCTAAGAAAAGGGAAAAAAAGGAGTAAACATCGACTCTGCTATTAGTATCAATCTGTCAGAGCAGCTTTTTAATTTTGTTGAAAGACAGACCAATCAGTGTTACATACAATTCCACAATGGTTGAGTTTCTGCAGAAATGCATCGTGGCAAATTGACACTTAAGGTCTGAAACATGTTACGATTTTCTGCAAACATTTAAATTTTGCATTAAATATGTTGTAAAAATAATAAGAAAAGATGGTTATCAAATTATACCTATTTTTTAAAATTTCCATGTAAAAAAATTTGAATAAAACTAAAAGAGGGAAATTTTTGAAAGCTAAAAGCTGTTTCTTAGACCACAACTCCCCTTCACAATTGCACACCTACTCATAAACAACACAGAAAGATGGGGATGCAAAAACATGCCAGTTTAAATCAAAGAATGGCCTTCTTTTACTGAATTTACAACAAGTGTCATGCAGATAGTGATTTTTTGAGCATCGCCCGAGGCTAATAGATGTGCACACTCTGCTGCTTTCCATGGAAACAATTACAAATACCTCTGAAAATATTAATGTTTTGTGCAACAAAAGAACAAACACATCGTTGAAGGCTGCAAACATTCAAATAAAAGCCAAGTTGTATTCTTTTTCTTGCTTTTGTCTGTTTATGTGAAGTCATGTAAATGTTTCTAGGGCAGGTGGGTAGAATAAATTTATAAAAAAAAGTACCTGAATAAGCAGGTTAACCTCACAAACTAAAAACATACATTGTGCAAATAAAATAATAGATAAAAAAGAAACTCAACAACAAAACAACACTTTGAACTGCAGAAATGACTTGACATAAAAGCCAGTTGTACAAATATACTTGGGTGTAATCAAAGACCCACCATCAGCTGTGGAGATTGCAAACTGAAACCAGGTGTACCCAACAAGACAAAAGAGAGCTAGAAACAAGCTAAAATGCAAGAGATAGGAAAAATTGATGCCTAAACAACAAATACACAACATAATAACCAATAAAAATAGAAATAAAGTCATCAATCCTCAAAGTCTTAGTGCAGAAATGCAGTTAAACTGATCTCTCAGATGCTTTTTTCCTCTAAAAGCAAGAGATTAATTAGATAGGCAAACAAATTCTGACCTTTATTTTGAAAGCATTGCAGCCCCCAGAAGTACAACGTCAAACAGAACTTCAATAAGCTGAATTTGCAGAATTATCCTGCTTAAAGCTAAAACTATGCTGCTTGTTGAACCAACAGAGCATTAATTCCAGACGGTGATATCATTAATCTCTATTTCAATCTTAATATTTTCAACTGCTCCCTAATCATGCGTAACATTAATTAAGATTTTTTTTTTCTTAAGTAAATAAGGCTTTAAAATGTCACAGTGAGCTCCTCCTTATTTCACTTTTATTAAAAAAAAAAAAAAATCACACCTTGGATTAAATAATCTCAGTTATGGCTAATCCATATGTTCCCTTACTTTTACTCCTGATTTTCTTAGTGATGTAATGACTTTGAAAAAGCATACTGCTTAATTTTGAGTCCATTTGCTTCAGAAAACAATTTTTGGTTGATTGCTAATCAGAACCGCCTCTGCTTTTACAGGATTTGTGAATCTGATTGAGATTTAGAGAAGGATTACAATCTTAATTGCATAAATTATCTTAGGTTTGGGCAGCAGATGAACAGCTCACAATGTTTACAGCACCTGCAGGATTTCACATGATAATACGGAGAACATATGAAACAGGCTTAAAGAATCATTATAGTGATGCAAAAAAAAAAAAACAAAACATATTTTGAGAATTATTTTCATTGCAAAAGCAGATTTAATTTTATAGTAAAAAGAAGCAACTTCTTACATATGTAAGTATTATTCAGCCCCTGCTTAAATACTTTGTAGAACACCCTTCAGCTTTTCTAAATACTATGAAATATTTTCAGTAAGTGCAGTAAAGCTTCTTACGCCTCTCTGTTGGAATCTTTTTCCACTCCCAAAGAGCAAAGCCCCTTGGCTTAGTGATGTTCGATGGCTTCTGTGTTCCAGCTAGTTTCTTTAAATCCAATGATTTTCAGTTGGGATTTAAATTTGGTGACCGACAGGCTCAATTCAAAAAGTACAAGGAGGCTATTTTTCAACTAAACTTTGGAAGTGTGCTTGCCTGAAAAGTCCAGTGATTACAAGGTTTTATTTGTCAACAAAAAGTACCCGGTAGGATTGAGAAGATTAAGAGAAAACCAGCACCACATCATTAATGTCCCACTTCCGTGCTTAAATGTGGGGATGGTTTTCATTTGGTCATAAGGACGGACTTTTATTCACCACGTATTTACTTCTGGTTTAAACTGTTGGAGTTTGATTTCATCAGGCGGACAAAAGTCTTCCTGCTCCGCTCTGTTCTGATCCATCCACTTACAGAAAGATAAATTAACATGTTCATTTTTTTTTTTTTTTT
>NC_050532.1:20287055-20300279 GCF_002922805.2 Oryzias melastigma
TTAGCACTGTACGGCTGGATAGCTTTGATATTTCCCGCCATTTTTCTTGCTCCTCTAAAGTTAGCTTGTAAGCTAGTGGGAGAGAGTGTTTTTTTAGAGCTGATATCCTATCATCCCTCTGTTTACAATGTTGGAGAAGACAATACAGGTATTTTGATTTTAGCAATAGCAAAAAAAAAGATAACTGTAATCAAAAGACTGCTGGGAAAGCTTGTACAACAGATCAAAAGATTATTGGAGTTGGGCTATGATGTTGCCTTTTATACTTTTTGCTTTAAATATATTGACTTTTTTTCCATTGCAATGCACCATAGTGCACTTTGTTTTTTATATATGGACATCTTGAATTTTTTTATTTATATTTTTGAATATCTTGAATACAAATATTCTACTAGTATTTTATTTTATTAGTAGGCCTTAATTAGCAAACATTGAGGCTTATTTATATAGTGAAATCTATTTTTTGTGAATATAAATTTATGTATTTGTATGCATGTATGGTTTGAAATATATTATTTTTTACTGCATTTATATGCTTTGAGGCTTTTGCCAAAAAAAAAAGAAAAAAAACAACTTTTATTGTTGTTTTTTTATCCTTTTTTTTTCCCCCCTTTTAACTGATCCAAAAATTAATTCAAACCGTGCCTCTAAGATCATAACTTGATCTGGACCGTGAGTGTTTTGATCCGTTGAACCCCTAAAATCGAGGTGGGATTACTCCGTGCCACCAGTTCCACCCACACCTGAAGTGCTCTAGTGACTACTGCTACTCTGCAGAAACTATGTCCTTTACAATGACACAGGATTTGAATGATCACAATTAATCACAATTAAAAGTCAAATGAAAATGTTTTTACAGTGGTTTGGAGTAGGACTTTAAAGTTTTACGTTATTCTGCAAAAGTTCTGGTAAAAAAAAAAAAAAAAAAAAAAGAGCCACAAAGCCATAATGATGCATTTCTTCTGTATTTGCTGCACAGAGGAACACAGTGGAGACTATAGTGCTCTAGTTTTACAAAACTGTAAAGATTTCTCAACTTACTCCTGCAATAATGCATCATGCGGATTTTTTTTCTTCAATACTGTGTCCAAATCATGACACGGAGTGGTTCACCAGAAGTCTGTACCCAGCCTCTAGTCCAATGACAAGTCTCACAAGTGCAAAGTCGTCTGAGCATTAGTGGAAATGACAGTACAGGAGTTGTTCTTGAGGCTAAAGGTATACGGGGTGAGCAGAGACAAAGAGAGAAGTGCAGTCTCTGGAGGAAGCTATGGGCTGCTGTTGACATGCTTGGACACAGCCAGAGCTGCTGGCTCTGATTAGATGAGAGTGAGCTCATAGAACTGCTCACACAATAGCTGCACATATTTGATACAGAAGGATGTAAACAAAACTGGTCTACAGTCGCCAAGGGGCTCATACATTTGTTGAAAAACTTGAAATGACCAAAATGTCTTCTAGACTAAAGGTAATAAGGTGGTGTAGAATCCCACACAAACTGTCTGTACAGACCTTTAGGGTCTGCTGCGTTGTAGGATCCTGATGTCTTTCCTACACTGCTAACAAGAACAAGTGACTCAGTAAGATCTGAGGAACAATGCAGGTGGGGTTGTGATATGGTGTGTGATCAAGGTGCACAGTTTAGATTACAAAGGGTTTGACAACCGTCCGACGCGTTTAGGCCTCCGCGCCGTGCGTTAATTTCTCATAACGCACACTTCGTCGGGTATTATCCCTTACTCATCTAATCTTGGACCATTTTGTTCTGTGCCAGTTATAGACCTAATTTGCCGCATATCTTTCAGCAAGTATTTGTTTTGTGAAGACTGCTTACAGACATTAAGTTGAATAGATTTTTTTCATTTTATGGGTAGAATATACATCTAAAGAGAATTTGTTTCAACTTTATCNTAAAAAAAAAAAAAAACACAAAAAAGTGAAAATTTCCAAATGCATTAATCATCTAGTGAAATCTATTAAAATCTCTTCTGTATCAATGTCATTAAACCTACATTTACAGCCATATACCACTGACAACTGTTCTCAGTCCCAAGGGAAACCATAAGTTCTGCAGCAGATGGTATGTTGCCACAGACACTTGATCTCTGCATCACCAAGTCAGTGAAGGGCAAGAAAGAAAACTGTACAGATTGCTAAATTTAAATAAAACCAACAAAGTTATTCTGAACCCCATCAAGTATTATTTACTTGAAAAAATATGATATATCTTGTAGAGGATCTAAGGAATAAAAATATAATGGTTAATTTAAAGAGTTTAAATACTTTATGATTTGGAAAAAAACAGTCCCTAGTATTTTTCATCGTCCTTAGCATTACTGTGAATTGGCAGATCAATAATCAGATGTATGTTTGCCAATTGTTTGAATCTTTGTTGGGACCTTTCTGGGTGGAGTTTGCATGTCTACATGTCTATGTAAAAAAATGCTCCAAATAATCCCTTACTTTATGTTCACATTGGTCTTGAAAAGGCACATTCAAGTGACGACAAAAAGTTTACGTAATAGCACATATATGTGCCCTATGGCAAGTGGAAGGGGTCATAAATCAACAGGAAGAGTAATATAAAGAACAGCGGATTAGCCATTCAAAATGCAGCTTTTTACGCACGTTGGAAAGTAGCACGTAAATCATGGCCGCATAAATCAGCATTTTTATCACACTCAAACTGTGCGTCCCAAACGCTGTTCTAACGTGTTCAAACCCGTACATCTAAAGCACTGTTTTGTTGTGTTATGGCCGACAAAAACGCTGTTGTGCTTGCATTAAATGTCTAAATGGCTTATCAGTCACTTCTGGTTGTCTATAAAAAGCAGCTTTTTAAGCCTATCGTGGGACAACACAAGATGGCGTAATTTATGTGCTACCTTTGAAACATGTGTAAACGTTGTGTTTTGGATGGCCAATACGCCATTCTTTACGCCGCTTTTCCTGGCGATTTATGACTCTCTTTGCTTGCCATACAACTGGGAATCTAATGTCTATGTGCTGCTATGGAAGTTTTTTAGTCCATTTTCAAGCTCTAGGTACAAAATTGGAGGCAATTGAATGCACCTTGAAAGTTAAACCAGGTGAATTTTGACCAATCAGTGACTTTTGAGTATCGTCATTTTTTTATTCAAGGAATTGAATGAAAATGAAGGAGAAATTAATAATTCTGGTTTGTGCTTGGCCAGACTTATATGGCGCCAAGTATTTAAAAAAAAAGGAATAAAGCTGTGACGGAAAAAGTATGGAGCAAGATTTGTGAGTTTTGCACCGCTTCAACATTCCTGCTGTAAGTACCTGCAGGTATCGGGTAGCAACAAACATTTGTGCCACATGCCCGGTGTGAATGCAGCCTTAGATGTGAATGTCAGTATGTCATCCTGTGACAGACTGGTGACTGGTCCAAGGTATACGCCACTTTCACCCAATAGTAATTAGGATAGGCTCCAGCAACCCAGAAAGGATTAAGCCGCTTTATTTAAAGGATAGATATCCTAATTGTAAAGAGCTGTGTAATCCTCTCTGATGTTCACCTGCTTTATAGCAACACTGTGCATTGAAACTTAATTTGACAGTTTAAAATAGCTTTCATAATCATATACCTGCCAGTATAGGAAAGAAAAATAGCTTTACAATAATCAAGTTGACTGTTTTCAGACCCCTGCTCATTTAGGCTTCAGTTTTTCCTAACTAAAGAGGTCTTCCTGGTTATATAGATTACCCATGCTTGGTCAAATGTTTAGAAAGTATCAAAAATAATGTTATTTCCATTTTGTGCTTCTCAGCTGACAAGTTTTGGTTAAGCTTGTTCTTATGAAGCTTGACATTCCTTGCAGGGCCGTTATCCCCTAGTACCAGTCACCATTTACCCCAGCAGGAGAGCAGAATCCCATGAATAAAATCTTTTCATGGATCAAGTCAGAAAGGAAGAAAAAATGAGCCAAAACAGAACTCAAGAAATAAGATGTTGTAAAGGCGAAATAACATCCAAATGCAGCACATGATAACATTTTTCCAACTGTGATTTATGAGAAACTTAATTGTATGTCATATTCTAAATAAAGAAGTGTTGCAGAAACAGGAACTAACTGGATATGTTTAAGAGTGTCTGTGCATAATCGGAAAAACTCTCCATCTGTGGCCAGTGACTTTTGTGCTTTAATTCAGATGAATGTAAAAAAATATATAAAACACTTTCCTTTTGCATAGAAATTGATCATGTTACAGCTGTTCGCTGATTACATTGTTTGATGTCAAACATAATCTTTGAAATCTGTGTTCAAGAATTTTAGCCAACTATTTAGTTTTCCAAGAGAATTTTGATTAAAGTGAGTAGAAATACAAAGAAAAACAATCACATACATGTGATGGGAAAGAAGAAACCAGATTGGTTGATGTGGAAATCATTAATGTTTAGTAAAACTCACCAATGTATTGGTTCCACTCTGGATTCAGATCCGCTTGATTGGCCAGGCAGCCCTTCATCACATTAAGGCAGTAGTTCTTGCAGGGTTTGACTGCTGGCATCCCCTGACAGAACGGGCAGTACAGCATTTTCGTCAGAGCCCGGAGACAAGCTGGAGTTCCATTTACCTGCAGGGGCGCAGAGTGTAACAGCAGTCGTCAGTGTGTGAGCCGCTCATACGAGATCTGAGGTTGATTTAATCGCAGATTTTAAAAAGGTACATTACATCAAGCATTTCTGGTGACTAAATATAAGATTTCTTTCAAATCACTGTTATGCAGGAGTATCCTAATCATTGAGTTATTTAAATATTTTATTGTTCAAGCAAAAAACCTTTGACTTTAGGTGCTGTGCAATTAAAAAAAAAAAGTGATAGTGCTGGTTCTCAGTCCGTGGAGTTTAACATCATGTATCGTCCTGCTAATGCTCAGCACATGTTGCACCCATGTGGTTCACAGATATTTAAATTTTTCATGCAGAGGTCACAAATTTCAATTTCACTTTATGATATATCAAAGGTTTAAGGTCCAAGGTAAGCTAGCACAAGAACCAGTGCTCAGTTCGTTCTTGGAGACACCACACATAACCAGTGTGTTTGTGGCTTTATTATTGGTGTCTTTTGCAACATATCAAGTGTTAAAAAGTAAAAAAATAAATGACTTTTCCCTTGCAGTGGTGGGTTCAATGTTAGCAATTTAAATAAATACATATTTATTTAGCTTCATTGGTTTAAGCATTCAACTTGTTTTTCTTCTATATACATTTTTTTCGTTATTTTCTCTTCTTTTTCCCTATTCTTCCTTATTTTTATAGTCCAACATAATATTTGTTATAATTCAACCAATTTTAACTATTTAGTAACCCCTCTTATTGATAAGGAAGAAGCTGTAGAAGTTTTCAAATGCTTCATTCCACACTTTGGTTTATTTAAATATAACTGGGAAAGGCTCTCAAGCAGAGCAGGCGAGCAGTTTTCCTTTTTTTATTACGAGCTGAATGATGAAGCATCAAAGCTCACACCATTTGCAAAATCAAAGAGAGAACATGTATAAATAATCCTCCACAGAGTTTACAGCTACAGGGTTTGCAAAGTATGCATTGGTCAGTAAAGAGCAACATTTGCTGACGCACTAAACAAAACGCCTTTTTCCACAGGAAACTTTTGCTTCTTTTTTAGTCACAGTAAGATGGAACTGTGAAGACTAGCTGTGGTACAAGGCCAGCATTTCTCACACATTCTTTCAGAAATAAAGAAATAATACTTGTCAATGTGTGAATTCAGTCATAAAGAAAAACAATTGAGAAAGATTTAGATTTGTTTTTAGAGAGAATCTAAACTTAAACTAAAAACTTTGGGTAGATTTTCAAAATATGATGTTGAGGAGGCTTTCATGGAGTAAACTCTCTAATGAAAGTTTCCAGTATATTGTTGAATCTTTGCCATGAAGGATTAATGCAGTTCTAAGGCAAGGGGGGTCCAACTCCATACTAGAAATAGGTACCTAATGAAGTGGCCACCGAGTGTATTTACATATATTTACAACCTTTTTGGTTCATAAGGAATTCAGACAAACTCTAAATGACATTTGTAACATTTCAAAATAGAAAAAATGGGGTATAACTGTTGCAGATTCAGGTTGGCATCCCTATTCACATCTCCACATGTCATCCAGCATCGAGTCAAGTGGATTCCAGAAAATAAATACTGATTAAGATCCCAAACTTGGATGAGAACAAGGCTGACATGCTGATAGCTGAAGATTGCCTCTTTGTTGTTGTTGCAGCTGCTTTGCAATCAGTCACTGTTTACTTTCATAGGTCACCATCACATTACAGTTGTCTAACACGTCTGTCTTTGTCTCACTGACGATTCCTGCAACACGAGGGCGTGAAGGTGTGACGACCCAGAGGTTGGTTTCTCTGTTCTGGCTGTGGTTTGTGTTCTGTTTCTGCAGAAAGAAAGGCCGAGGGAGGAGCTGCTGATCGCCGTGATGAGACCCGCATGTGGCAAACACACTGGATTTATCAGCGGCTGAGACATCAGAAACGAGCCGACACACATTCAGAGCTTCAGCTGATCTTTGTGATGATAACAAGAATTGTGCGGGAAGAGATGCAAAAGACAGACATGTTTGAGGAACATAGTTACAATTCCTAATTATGAATTTCTTCTAAGCAACATGTTAAAATTACGTTTTCTGTATAAAAGTTCACAATAATTTTGACAATACCAGATGATTGGTCTCATTTGAAGATTAGGGTTGACCTATTCTAATTTAATTCTAAATAATCTTCAATTATAAATTGCAAAAAAAATCTATGATTATCAGACATTTGTCATTTTGGGATATGCAGGATACTTTTTTCCTCCCTAAAATTACAGGAAGTAAACACCATATTCCATATAACCGGTCCTTAGGAGGAGGTATGGCATGAAAACGATCACCTATATGCTTTTTAGGGTTTCAAGGTTCTCTTTAAGTAGACAAGTTCATTGGGTTGATTCCATAAACATTTATAAATTCTCCAAGTGAAGTCATGAGACTCATTAGCACTCCATTCATGTCCAGATCTGCACACTTTGGACAAAGTCAACAGAGCTAAAACATACAGACCGAAGGGAAAGCCTCTGCCGGAGCTTCACTCTCCCGTGTATGACCCAATTCCATCTGTCATTCAGAAGCAACGCATGTGGACAAGACGGCGTCTTGTTTGAGACCAAACTGGTATATTGGCGTTTATGTAAATGCAGTCACAGTTTGAGTTAATTGGCCCCATACATGTGGACATATTCTAAAGAAACCTTCAAAACCCAAGGGCTTCATTATATTCCAGATCCAGCTCAAACATCAAAGATTTAAAAGTTAGAGATTTGTACCATAAATATTTATAGCAGCCTTGTGGTCAGTTACGTGTTCTCCACCACAAAGACGGATTTTGTAAGGAGAGAAAATGTATGGAGAGAAAATAGTATCATTGCCATTTGTGCATGCGTAATTGTTGATTTGTGCATAACTTTGGATTTGTGTGTGCATGATTCTTGATTTGAAACTCATACAATACATTTGTGCATAAGTAAAAAAAATATTAAATAAAAAAATACAATTGACACATAAACAAATAAAAAAACAGCTTAAAAAACTAACTACACACAAATCTTTAAAAACTACACACAAATTGCTCGTTACACAAAACCACATTTACACACAAATCTGATTTAAGACTCTTTTCATGTCTCCATGAAAAAACAGATTCATCCATAAGTGATAAAATGCTACTCAAATGCTTGGTCATCAGAGTTTTCTTTTCAGCAGCTTAGATTGTAAATATTATCTGTGGAAACTTGATATTTTCCCTCTATCTTAAACAAATATACTCAGTAATTATTATAAAAAACCCTAAATGTGCATTTTTAAAGCACCTTTTTGAAATTTGCAATTTTTGTACATGTGAATACACAGTTGCAAGTACACAAAGTTATGTACAAAATACATTGTATAAGATACAAATCTAGAATCACGCACAAACAAATCCAAAGTTATGCACAAATCAGGAATTACGCATGCACAAATAAAAAAAAATAAGCACACACAAATCCAAAGTTACGCCATGTTTGTGTGTAACTTTGGATTTGTGTGTGCCAAATTCTTTGATTTGTAACTCAAACAATACCTTTTGTGCATAACTTTGTGTACTTGCAATTGTGTATTCACAACAGAAAAATTACAAAATAAAAAACATGCTTTGAAAAGGCATATTTAGACTTTTTATATTAATTGTTGGGCATATTTGTTTAAGAAAGCAGGAAAATGCTAAGTTTTCGCCAGATATTATTCACAATCTAAGTTCAAATCGGCCAACAATGACCCAACATTCTAGCAGCATTTAAACGACTCATTTATACATGAATCTTGGAGATGTAAAAAGAGTCTCAAATCAGATTTGTGTGTTTTTGTGTGTGCATAACAGGTGATTTGTGCATACTTTTTAAAGATTTGTGTGTGTAGTTAGTTTTAAGCTGTTGTAATTTAAAATTGTACATTTTTTAATTTCTTTTTTATTTTGTAATTTTTGTACATGTGAATACACAATTGCATTGTATGGGTTACAAATCAAGCATTACGCATACACAAATTAGATACTATTTTCTCTCTATAATTGTGTACTTTTGAGTCAGAAACTGTAAATGGTAAATATCAAACACATGATTAGTCGTTCACTTTTCCCAAAAAAATAAATAACAGTAAAAAATTTCCCTCAACACTTATTTATTGCTTTTTTTTTAATTTCCAGTGATTTCCAGGTGTCATTTTTCTTTTGCTTCAATGCAGACTGTCTGTTTGACAGGTGTTTGTCATTTTAGTAAGTGGCAGTGATACTTCACACATCTGTCTACTTTTCATGCTTATTTTAGGATGAGCAGTCATCCCTGTGTGTTAGAATTTGTTTGGTTTCTATATTTGATCAAGTTTTTTTTTTTTTTTTGTTCCACTCTGATGCGTGTTAATCATTCACACCTGGCCTGAGTTTAATTATCACACCTGCTGCCTGTTTTCTCATCCTCTCTGTTATTATCTCCTGATATTCAGCTGCTATCTGCCAGGCTTTTACTTTAACACACGAGTTGTGTGAACTTCTAGTTTCCAATCAGAGGTCTAGCTTTTTGTTTGCCTTTTTATTTGTTTTGTTATTTTTTATTCTTAATGTTCCTGCTTTCTGTCTGAATTAAAAAAGAACCCTTTATGTCAAGCAAAAATACTGATACCTAAAAATAAAAAAACAGAATTCTGTATTATGAGAGTAGATGAATGCGTCTTAGACAAGCCCCCATGCAGCCCCTCCCTGCCTCTGAGGGCTTTCATGGTAGTTGACTCATGTGGTCACGACACCAAACTGTCTTAAAATGGTTAGTTGTGCCTCCGAAAGACCTTCACGGCCAATTTTACTGGATCATATTGAAAGGAAAAAAAAATGCTCTCACAGAAATGATTCTCATGCAAGGCCAATGAATGAGCAGAGGCTTTCATGTCACAAATTCATTACACTTAAACTAAAAGTATCCAAGCATCTGAACGCCCAAAAAACATTTTTTTTTTTGTTTTTTTTTCCCCAGAGCAAGTCAATGAGATGTCGAGACTGATTTATTAACAATTATAGTGAATATAAACATGATCAGCAAACGTCAATATTAAGATAATTATCAGCAGTGGGCTGGGAGCCGATATAACCATCTGTCGTGTGATGAGCGAGGTAGCAGCTTTTAGATCTGGCCCATGAGACGATAATATTATAGGAGCAGTCTGCTAAAATGTTAACACTTCAGACTTTACAGCAACGGCTAATGCAGAATTAAACCATCAACCACCTTCAGGACAAAGCTCACCTTTGTGTATGTTTTTTTTTATTTTTTTATATACAAGTGTTAACTCTGATATCCCAGAAGTGTAATATGTGTGCAAAAAAAAACACATAAACAGTAAGATGAGCAGAACTGTAAAAACTTTTATGTCTGCAATTTTACTCCAAGGAAACAAAGATGCTGACATAAAAAAGCAAACATTGTGTTTCTACACTTGAATTTATACCGTGGCAGAGGTGAATACTCGATTCTGATTGGCTGCTGGGTGTAGATAAATGCTTAAAAAAGAAGTTCCGGTCACATATATGTGAAGTTTTATAATGGTGACAAAAGTATTGTGCATCTGTAAGAAAAAAAATGTAACTGTAAAAAGAAATATGCCCTCTGAAGTAATAATAATTTTAAAAAAGGGTTGTATGTGTAATCAAACATTTGTGCGTCTGTAAAGTTTTGTAACTGTGGAAAAGAATTGTGCGTCTGTAGAAAAAATTTGTAACTGTAGCAATCTAAACGGGAAAAAACAAGAATAAAGCACTAAAGTCGAGGGAATATTTATTTCTTTTGTAAGTGGGATAATCCTCTGCGAAGTGTGCATTATCAGAAATGTACGCATGCCTGATCGTCCGACGCGAAATGGAAGACGGTTGCTTCACAAAGTGTAATTCATTAGCATTAATAATTATTAACGTGTTTTTTTTTGTTTTTTTTTTATAATCATTTAATACGCATTTACGTTGACAGTCCTGATTTACATACAAATATTAGTTTTGAAGCACCTACAAACTAGATAACTTGACTTCCTTCTATAATTTCTGCAAAACTTCCCAACTCAGACCCTTCTATCCAGAGCCAATAGTGAAATCTTAATCCATGCTTTTATAATGTCTAGATCAGACGTGTGTTAAGCACTTCTCTCTGGAGTGAAGAAAAACACGGGTAATCGGGTCCAGCTGGTCCAGAACGCGGCTACACGCCTTTTGACTAAAACCAGAAGAAGGGAGAATATTACACTCCCTGTCGATTTTAAGATTATTTTATTATTTATTTGTATACTTATTTATATTTACTATTTATTCAAAGTATCAGTAGATCCTCAAAATCAAATGAATTGGGACTTACTTTTGTAAAATCTATTAATATTAATAGGTTTATATTAAGTCTAACAATATTATTTATAAAGAGTTTTAATGACACTTTCACACAAGAAGTAATTGTTAACAACATATTTTTTAATAAATAAAAATGGAAGAAAATAAACCACAAACATGCTAATGACCCAAATAATTTACTGAGATTAAGTTTTTAATCTTCCAAAAAGGTTGTGTTTGTCACTGATTTCTTAATCTCTGCTCCTACACAAGCTTAACTGATCACTCGGCATACACCAGCAGCAATAAGCGTCACATTTAAAAGTACTGCAAAGCTGACACCGCTCTCAGGGTGTCCTTTTTCATTATGCTTACACTCGACCTGTCACGATGAGTTTATACCCGGGGGATCAAAGGGCTGCAGCCCCCGACACATGACCTGGATCTCACTGAAATGTCAAGAGGTGAAGCGGGGACATGCCAGCTCGTCCTGTAAGAAACACGGGAGTAACCCAGTAAACACGTACTAACAACACATCCTCTGTGACTGCTTACTAAATGAGCCAAGTCTGTATAATTGGTGTGAGGGAGGCTGCAGTGAAGACGTTTCTAATCTTCCCTGGCTGAGGTGTGGTGATGATGAATCAACGCGGGATTTGATGAAGGAGAACGGCATCCTCTGCTCCTTTTTGCTCCGCGTGTCTGATTGATGAAGGTTTCTGTATTTTCATTGGCTTCTGGTTACTTTGAAAAGAGGCTGCATAAATATTTATCACAGGGTTGATAATTGAATCAAACTGATTACATGAGACGCACAAGTGCAGAGTGGCTCTCAGTGAAGTGAATCTGTGCACATCTCAGCCTCCAAGATGCAAAACGGGAACAGCTTTGTTTTTTTTTTTTCAGAGTGTGACTAAATCCAAGCCTTTTGCTTTCGCTTTAATCCAACTTTCAACACGATCAGAGCTCTCCAAGAGCTGAGAGAGACACTCGAAGCTGCAGAAACATTACATTGCATCAAATAGAAAAACTACAGCTGTGGCGTGATTAATGGCTTGTGTATGCTGGGTGAACTAATACAAGTCAAGAGAGCAATAAACAGTGAGAAAAGTAATGTCTTTTCTCCTCTTTCATTGTCAGGGCACCAGAGCTGTGCACTTTTTATTAGATGGCGTCTAAATGAGCCACTGTGAACCCCAAATATCCAGACGACATGCACCCATAGACACAACATCAGTCATAGTCACATGGTGGAGTTTTTCATTGAAACACCTGAGGATTTGACACATTTATTCTGTTTATTTATTCAAAAAGTAAAATGTTTTACCTTTGATACTCTCTTCGCTACCTCCCGGCCAACATAGAGCCCCTGGACAAATGTGCGTGCAGCGATGAAAGCTCGGGTAACCTGAACCTTGAGTTTCTTGGGCACATCTCCAAAGGGCTTCAGCTGATCGGCGTACTTGATGATACACTCCAGATAGTCCTCTGTGATGACATACTGGGAGTTCAGCAGCATGAACATGCGCTCCAGAAGCTGCGACCAAAAGTCATTAAGCATCTCCTCCAGGTTAACGTTCCCTCCTGTGTAATAGCGCTTCAGCTCAGCAAACAGGTTGACGAAAACCTCGGCGTTCTGCATGTAAGGCTTGCCGTAAGTCCTCAAGAACATCTCATTGAGCGATCTCTCCGTGTTCTCTAGCAGCTCCAGGAAGAATTCTGAAGAAAAAAGAAGAAAAAAAATTGTAACGTGTCAATTATTCCTTTATTAAAAATATGTACGGTGGCCCTGAAGTACAAATGACAAAAAATTGACTGGTTTATACATTTTGAGCTCTAGAAATTAATTAAGTTTTCTGAAATATGTTATTTTTTGGAATTGTGTTTTGGATGTTATATATATATATATATATATATATATA
Organism: Oryzias melastigma; assembly: GCF_002922805.2. Taxonomy (NCBI): domain Eukaryota; kingdom Metazoa; phylum Chordata; class Actinopteri; order Beloniformes; family Adrianichthyidae; genus Oryzias; species Oryzias melastigma. The sequence continues at coordinate 20,299,896 of NC_050532.1, forward strand.
TTTTATTTCTAAAATGCAATGTTGTTTTGTTTCGTTTTTGTGATATTGTGATCTTTAAAATGCATTTCCATCAAGTGATTTGTTGGCATCTTCAGGGCCACTGTAGATATATATGGATAATCCTTGTATTTTTAAAAGAAAAACATTTATTTAACATTTAAAAATTATGTTTAAAGATTGTTCAAATGAAACAGAAACTCAAACACTTTTGTTGTTTTTTTTGGATACTTTAAGCCATTTTCAGAGTTAAATAAAGCAACAAACTCTTTTATACATGTTCAAAGGCAGCTTTTTATCTCTATTCAGAGCTTAAATTGTAAAATATAATTGCCAAAATCAATCTATATGGTGCATATAAATTATCCTACTGGTAAAGTACTGTTC
>NC_050532.1:20300435-20319364 GCF_002922805.2 Oryzias melastigma
CCAAAATCAAACTATATGGTGCATATAAATTCTCCTACTGGTAAAGTACTGTTCACAAAGGAGTGTGCAAGAAAAAAGCTCTTAAGTTACACAAACTTTAAATCACAGATGCACTTAAAGCAATTTGAATCCAACAAAAAAGCAAACAGACAAATATAAGAGGGCCAAAAAAAATAAAGTGTTTACTTGTATTTTTTTATTTTTGATCATAGCTTCACTCTTTTCTTTATTTTTTTATTTTTTGTAAGCATGTTTATATTTTTCTCCTCCTTGATCGTCTTCACAAGACTCCTCCACATGCTCTTTGTCAAACCTCAGCAGGATCTTTTGCTCTGAACAAAAAATTTCAATGAAGCATTTATTATTTGTATACATTTATTGTACAGCTGAGGCCACAAAATACAACATTTAGTTTCCCCTGCTTCTTGGAAATTGTTCCCATTTCAATTCCAGAAAAATGAGATTGGCTTTAACTGTTTATGGTGAGGTGCAAACATTTTTTAATTCAAACTTTGAGTTTCTAACCATGCATTTATGGTTAAAGGAAGACAAAAGGACGCTAGGAAATCCAGCTGTTTGATTGTAGCACAACTACACAAAACTAGAGTCACTTTTCCATCGCAGTCATGGGTAAATATAACCTGCAGAGTAGGTGGGGGTGGGGGGCAAGAGTGCATAGAATGCTTCAGATGAATAGCAGTAAATAATATATTTCATTATTTTTATATTTATAGAAAAACAACTGAAGAGGCACATGCTAGTCCTGTGACATTGCTTCACTCAGAAATACATTTCTGATTTCAAAACATGCTTTTTTTTAAATTATATATTTTTTTTAATCCATATCAACAAAGATTGACAATAAAAAGTTCACTTAGAGCAGTGTAAACACAACATGACAACCAAACAACATGGATAAATGTTAACTGAACTGAAAAATGAAAACAGGATAACAAGATGGTGATGAGAGCAGGACTTAATCAAGCTAACACGGAGCAGCTGTGGAGATTAACACCAACCAGGTGTGAACAATTGACAAGACTTCAACAGGAAACATCTGACTGAACCCAGGCACAGATTTACTAAAGATTAGACAATAGAGTATGTGATAATGACAAGTATGGAGAATATTTAAAAAGCAAAGAGGAAATATAAACTGGCATATATACAATGTGCCAAGTAACATGTTTCTGTTTTTTTTGGGTCATGGAATAACCTTTCTTAAGGCTTCTTATGAAAGAACTATCTTGGTGAAAGTTGCCGTCTATTTTTATATTAAAAGTCAAATTAAACATTTTTTCACTTACAGCAGTTTTCCATGGAACCGTATAATTATTAAAGCCAGGTTGATAAAACTGATTAATCTATCTGAATTGATCTAACCTTAAAAGATTAATAATAAATCCATAAAAGTAGAGCTCAATCTTACACATAAAGCTAAAGTCTGCTAGCTTTATGCTAACGATTAATGGAATTTCCCATTGGATGGCGAATGCTGACGCTTGGTCGACCTAAAAAGGCATTACTGACTAAATCAAAATCTTTTTAAACTCACAGGCATGAATTTTACAAACTCTTAAGAAAATATTTTTTAAGAGAACCATTTGTGGTGTAAAGCACAGTTTTCTACTCATACTTTCTTCTTCTGGTATAAGGGTAATACCTTAGTGCAATCGCCACCTAGTGGCCAAACTGAAACGCCGTCCAGGAGAGGCAGAACAATAGTTGGAGCTTCTCCGTTTTAGAAGCCATGCAACACAATCTCATTATCATTTTACTAATGCAGACACGAATGTATATAAATACATAAACTCAAAATTGAATTGAGAGGGAGGAAATAATAGAATTAAATCGATCCAGGCTCTGGTTAATCGAATCAATTCTAGAAATTAATGGCGAATGATTGAATGTGTATCTAAATTCTCTTCAGAAATGTATTAGCATAGAAGCATAGTTTCTCCTTAGTTTTAATTCCTGTGAAAATAATTTATTTTTAATGAACAAAAGCACTTTTAAATGTTATATAAGCTAGCCTACATGTGGAAAACTAAAATTTTAACACTTTGCATCATTATGTATTTATTTTTAAATATACATATTCTTTTTTGACTCAACATCCTCATTTAAAATTATGAGGTTTTTGTAATGTACATAAAGCTGTTAGGAGAAATCCTAATGCTGGTGGAGGACAGTTTTTCTGTGAGGTTTGCAGTCCCTCTCCTTTTTTAGACAGAACATCTTTGTTTTGACCTCTTTGACACATCATAAAATAGATAATATTTCTGACCATCTGCTACCCATAATATTTGTGCTGGCATTCAAGCTCCAGTCTATATATAAACCTGATGCAGAAATCGTGCGTTTTGCTGCAGACGTGCTCAAGCAGGATCGGTTGGCATGAAGGACAATGGACTTAGTCATGTTAGATTTCATGCCTAAAAGATAAAATGATCAAAGAAGCAAGAGATAATTCTGTTTTTGTCATCTGGACTGATAAAAATACAAACGATAGGAGATCCTGATACAGTTTTCTAAATGTTATCATTCTTTTTCCTGGTCTGATCAGATTGCAGCTGCATGCATGATGGTGTCCACGCCGTTATTCTGCTGTGTGAACCGCTCTGACATTCCCTCAGTCCCGTGGCATCTGGTACTGAGATATTTCGGCTGACCCTCTACCCTGCTGGCCTTTGATTCGATCGGATTCCAGTTTTGCACTGCCGTTCACAATAGGAACTCTTTTTAGTGCTCATCATCCGACTTCCGATTTTGACCAAATGTATCAGTTGGTGCAAAGTGCTGTGGATTAATTCTTCATTTCTACAATTAAAAAAGCTGATGAAAGCCTGTAATATTTTTATTTTCTTTTGTGTAACCAAAGTTATGTCAACAACATCAAGATTTTACATATTGCTTGATATTCTTTTAGTGCAAAATATTGATCCTTTAAAGTGTCACAAAGCAGAGTCTGTTGTCGGCCTCCAAACACTAAAATGATGAACGTCACATCACACATCCTGTGATCCTCTCACATCACAGCCAATTATCTTTTTAGTACAGACAGAAAAATAAATAAATAATGGATTTAAAATGTCCATTAGTTCATAGCGATAATTGCAAAATTACAGCAATACCAAGAAATGATCAAGTCTAAGCTAGTTCTATGAAGAGCTCCCCAAATCCGCAGAAATGGAAGAATAGGCTCAATCATCTTCAAGGTAAATTGTTATTTGGAGACTAATTTATTTTTAGCAGTATCTACCTGGAGTTAAAACTCACTTCATATTAGCTTGAAAGGTAAACTCTGCAGTTCAGCATAGATCTGATCATAAAAAACTGCATTTGATTTGGGACATGCCATATGTTTAAAAAAAGACTCCCATAGTCATCACGATTAATTATCGTTAATTTACACATCAGACACCGCCGTGTGTTGTGACTGCGATGGCTCCTCTTGGGAGCTGATAAAATTAGCTTCCCTTCACACGCACTTTCATGCTTTTCATGAGGACTGAATATTTCCTTTATATGTTCGGCAGAGTATCGATCACCGTTTCTGAACAGAAGAGCATAAAATATCAAGTTGCTATTTAATGTACTGAATATGATGGATTTTTGCCTGTTTTTTTGTAAAAACACTATCATACAGTGTTTAAATGCTGATATGACACCAAATAAGTCATTTTTTAAAAATATACTATTCGAAATAATACATGTTGTAGATGCTTGACACAAAAGTGACTCTTTGTCCATATAAACGCCTGCAATAGCTGCCGTTAGACAGCGGCTACACACTGGACACCAGTGACTGAAGCACTCAACTTGAAGGGAGCTCATAACATTTCAATAATAAAGCTCAGTTTGGCTCCAGCTTCTCGCTGTGTTCACTGAGCTGTGCAGAGGCTCCACTTCTATTCTCTCTGCAGTAAATAGAAAGCCTCTGTTTCTGTGCCTCCATAGAAATCTACTGATGGCTGTTCGCTTTCATGTCAAAGGTGTCAGCAGTCTATTTCAACAATCTTGAAACGCCAATAAAAAAAGAAAAAAAAAATTTTTTTTAAGCTGGATGATGGAAAAGGTGAATTTTATGTATAAGCGGACCTCAGATTTGGAAACAACTGAGACCGTTAAGGCAGCCCAATTAACATAAGCAAGAGAGGAAGCGGTGGATGAGATGACTTCTGCTGCAAGCACTCTCATGGGAGGGGGACCCGTGCAATTAATTACCCCAAACTCTCATGAGCTGAGAGCAGCTGAAAAGAGGATGAGAGACTCAGATTTTCAACCTCTTTATTTGAGTAAATATAAGATTTGAGGCCACAAGACGAAAACAAATTGCACATCACATAAACAGAGTCCCAACAAGATCCTGAAAACTCCATAACATCTATACAATTCATGTTACAGCTCCTGAATTTCTGTTGCACATTTTCATGTTTGTTTTGCTGTGATTTATATTGGTGTTGCTGGCTTAGCATTTGTGTCTTATTAGTTGTCACACACCCGAGTGTGTGGAATTTGTTTCCTGCATTTGTGCCATCCCCCGAGGGAGCAGTGAGCTGCAGTCACAGCCGCACTCCAGAAACATTTGGTGGTTTAACCCTCTACCCAACCTTTAGTGCTGAGTGTCAAGTAGTGAGAAAACACGGAATCTTAATTTTTTGTGGTTGGGTATTACCACTGACTGTATGTCAGAGCTGAACTGACTGGCGTTCCAAACAGGATGTACCTGATGGCTCCAAGAACCCAAATAGACTTCTATAGAGAACTAAACAGCTACTACTCGGTCATTTTATTAGTCTGAATAACCATTCTTCCACTGATATATTGTTGTAACATGCGTATGTGGTCACACATTAACTCCACAAAATGTTCAAAAGTGGAAGGGGTGTGGACTTCTAATAAGCTCACTCCTGATTGGTGAGAGAGTTCGCCATGGAAACGATTGACTCAGGCCAACTCGCGCCAATCACAACTGACTGACGATTTTTGGTTCCAAAATGGCAACTGAATTAACTTAATTTTGCTGGAACGAGAAGTAAGCTATTTCATGTTGGTGACATCCCAATCACTCTGTCCAGTTCTCGCTTACAGTCAATGGGTATGACCAAAGTAGGGATGTGGATCAGTAGTTAGGTGGCGATCTAATTCGAATCGAGGTCAACGATTCGCAGATTGAACCACTATTCTATACTGTAATATGTTTGTACAATCAGACCCACTCCGAATTCTTCCCCTCTCTACCCCTGCATTTGTAAGGGCATTTGTAGTGCTAGGGTTGTTCAATATAGTTTTTTTTAAGGGGCAACCCTTAAAAAAGGGTCGCGGAGGGATACGAAGTTAGCAAAAATTCAAAATTGACTTTATTGAGCTCAATTAACTTTTCCTAGATCCTTTTGAGTTGGCATTCAATACACGTTACCAGCTCTCATTATTACTTTAAAGCAGAATCCAATGACTGAAGATTGGTGTTTATATGTTTCTGATGTTATTTGAAACCTCAAATTTCTCCTCATGGGACAGACACTCTCTACTAGGGGTGTAGGGAAGACAAGTCGATATTTAACTCATTATTTGTGAGGGTTTTTAATTCTGTTTTTCACCTAAACCCTTGGCCACTAGTTGGCAGCACAGCACCCTCTGAGCAGCTCTACACGTCACCAGAACACGACCTCGTGAGAACCAGCTTGAGTTAAATTTTCAGTTATTGGTTCATTCCGCCTTGTGGTTTTTGCCGTTATGAGACTTCGTATGACTTTGTTTTTTTGTTTTTTTCTAAGTCATACTCTTTAAAAATGTCTGGCACAGTCTTAGGATATATTGTGATATGTATCGTATTACGAGATGTGTATCGGGATACATATCGTATCACCAGATTCTTACATATTCACACATCTACTCTCCATGGGTCCACTCAGTCTATATGTTGTTGGTTTTAGCCTTTTTGTTCTGGGTTTTGATTGCTTTGATTGTGTTCCATAACTTCTATTCATGTGGCAGCTTTCTGTTTTTCAGTACTTTTTCATAATAATGTTCTAGGTTTTTGCATTTATGTTGTAGAATTTTTAAAACATGTTCTAGGTTGTGAAATTTGTGTTGTAGTGACTGTGTTTGTCTGTGTGTTAGTAATTAAGTGACCCTTATATAACAATCATAAGCAGAAAGTCTGTCAACACACCTAAACTTTACAAGGTGGATCTCTAAAGTCTTACTAATACGGTACACGTTTTCTAGCAAAAGCTGATAATGATTGCTGCCATTTTTTTTAAAGGTGCATGATTTTTTTTGGTTTCCATTATAGTGTAAAAACACAATATTGTAAAAAAAAAAAAAACATTTTTATTTCATTTAGTTTTATTTCCCTTATAATTTTAAAGAAATAGACCATGTTGCCTGAGTGTTTTTTAGCCTTTTCCCAGATAAAATGTTGGTCTATTTACTTGGTATTTCATGGGAGTTGCATCATTCAAAAGCTGTTTAGAAGAACTATTGGAAGTTCTGACCTAAAATAATTCTATTTTGGTGACCTTTCAGCTTTTATTATAGGAGTGAATGTGAGAAGGATATTTGAGGCAAAAGAAGAAATAGTGAAATTTAAGTTTTAAGCCAATCTTTCATTTCTTTCTATTGAAATATTCTAGGGAAAGTGACTTATAGTTCCAGTGTTGTGGAGGGATTCAGAGAATATAAGATCAGATCTTGTAGACACAGATATTTGCATTTTTTTTTTTTTAACATCGGCAGGTTTTGCCTTGTCTTTCAAGACTTTTTTTTTATTTAAAACACAATTTCCCATCAATTTATTTTGCAGAAATTAAGCAAAACAATTATTTTTGCATCAATCTTGCATTGAAATATGAATGAAAGTCCAACAAATTTAAAGCTAAATCACAAAATGTTTTCTATCGTCACAAATCAGTCAAACAAAAAGCCCTCTATTATCTTCTATCTCACAAATTAGTAAGGTAAGGATAGATTGAATAATCATCTACAAAGTTTTCTTTGAGTCAATGACTAAAACAACTGTATGTAATAATATTACCAGCTGATATCACCAGAAAACCTTGGTGTGTTCTCAGCTCTAGAGACACTCAAAGAAATAAACCACCAGTTTCTTTGTGTGGAGTGAAATAGCAGCACATAACACACAGCTTGGTGTTGGGTTTTCTAGTGGTCTTCACATTAAACTAGTTATTCTGCTGCAGTTCAAATTCCTCATGTCAGTCAGAGGCAGGGTCATTGATTGGTCTGTCAAGCAGTGCCTGTCTGCAGAGAGCTGCTCTGAGTGCTACACTACAGTACAGAACATGACGGCTTGACCTTTCATGTCTCCGTTTCCTTTTGTTAATTTCAGAGCCCGAGTCGCAGTAAAAGGGAAGCATTCAGCATATAGCTGTAGATGATGAATGAAAGAAATAAAGTCTAGAAAATCCCTTTAAATTTACCTTCGACCTGTCTGTGCCTCCCTGTCATGTTAGTAAATTAAAGTATAATTGAATTTCTGTCATGTACTTGCCAGAACTTGTATTTCTAAATGAAAATAATGTTATGGTACTATAAGAATATGTTAACTGATCAATATTTTTATTTTTTATTTCCTAAATTGTTGCACAAAATATTAACTTTAAAGGTCAAACGCATTAGAAAAAGTAACTTATGAGGTCAAAACACTTGACAGTGTTCACAAACTGCAGAGTTCTCAAATGTCAGCTATATTTTTCTACACTAAAGATGTTTAAAATCCAGAATTTGGCCTTTTTTATTTTACTTTTAGAAAAAAAAAACACTGTACTGTGCCACTAACTTTATTTTTGGTCTGATGATCCTAAAGAATCAGCATGCAAAAAAAGGAACTTCTCAGCCAACACTGGAATATACAACCTGTTTTTAGACATTCAAGATATTTTAGTGGATTTTAACTTCTCTTTGCTGTAAATCTTTACAAGCTTTTCTAAAAAAAAAAGAGCCCAGTTGAGATTTTTTTTTGTTTGTTTCATTGCGAGCTATGATCTAGAAATAAGGAAATAGTTAATAAAATGAAAAATATTAGAATAATTTGATATAAAAGACTTCTGTGGGTTCAGTTTTAAGGATGTTTTTTAAAGTTCAATAAATGTTGACAAGTTAGAATGGCATTCATCATCAATATTTTGGAGGGAAAAAAAATAGTTTTATGTTCTAAGAATGTTAAAAACGCTAATTTAAATGCTAATGTTAAAAAATAAAATACAAATCTGTTGTAAATGAATTTTAGATTTTATGAGGATTTATTAAGTCAGGTCAACTTGTACTAAGATCATATTTTACTTTTGTTCACATTTAGTTCTAAAATGAGTCATTTCTACTTATTACACTATTTTTTTGTCACTTTAATCACTTCAAATCACAGTCAATTTAAGTAACTCTATCAAACAGTTAGCATTTTTAAGCGTATTTGTCCCTTTTTGATTGCTTGTGTGGAAGTCTTTGTTTCGAGATTTTTGATGATTATCAGATTTCGTGAGTAAAAATAATTTGCTGCATAGACAGATAATTTCATGGCTGTCTTATGATTTTCTCTTTAAGATTTGCTTCCTGTTTTTTAGGCTCCCTCCTTTTGCAGAGCAGCAGTAGTAACATGTATTTGCATTCTTTCAGCCATTATTAACTCTTATGTTTGCCATCAACTGCTGAACCCATAACAATCATTTTATTACATAAACAAACCTTGGGAATGAGCCACATTAACATTCAGCAGCGTAGCGTTTGTGGCCGGCAGAGCCAAAAATGATTAACAACCCTGACATGGTCCATCATGAGCTTGGAGAAGAAAGCTCCTATGCACCAGATTTGTTTTTTTTTTTTTCTCAGTAATTATATGCATAATGATGAAAACTCAAAAAAGTCACCAAACTGCAAAAAGTATCCTTGGCTTCTCTCTTTGAAGAACTTTCTAAAAATAAAAAGTCCTAGACGGAGGGTTTTAGAGAGATACTAGCAAGTAGTGGTGTAGTACATAAATATTTAATATCAATAAATAATCTATCTTTAAAGTCTAAGTATTACAGAAAGGAGGCACTGCATGAACTAACTGAGTAAAGGAGAACAAAAAGTTTGACAGGTGAGCTTCTCCTGGAAATAAAACAGAGGTTGCAGCATCATCCTTATTCATTTTTTCAATCATTTTTGTACAATTAGATTAATTTTTCTTAATATAACAGATGTCATTCCTACAAAGAAATATATTTTCACATGCATATGATTAATTTAGTTAGCCCAACAAACACAAATTTAAAGCTAAAGACTGGAAATGAAATTATGCTCATGTGAGTTCAAAACTTCCAAGACTTTAGAAGAAAAACATCGAATGAAGAGAATTCGCACAAACATCTAAGTTATGGAAGAGCAAAGAGGCTGTCATCTACAAAGGCTTCCCATTTGCAAAGTAACTTTTATGTTGGACTCTGATATGGTTCAAGAGGGTTGTATCCATTTGCAAATCCTGACATAATTAAGTTAAAAAAAGGGTTATAAACAGATGATGTTAAACATACATGAGCAGAATGGAAGCAAAGGCAGGGAGGTTTATTTAGGATCTCCGAAATCCCAACTAAAGAGATCCTTGCTTTTTCAATTTTTTTTTGAATACCTCACAGGAATAGTCCAGTGAGACAAGAGAGATACAGCTGTGAACTTCAAAATAGTTCAATAGACGGAGGCAGAATGACTGTTTGAGTGTACCTAAGAAAACAGGTAGAAGCCTCCCATTGGAGACATGTTTACTGATCAATATGGTTCTGCTGGCAATTTTTTTTTTTTTTAACTCTGAATGGTGCAATAGATATTTTCTCATTCCTCACATCCTGCAGTCATGAGAAAGAAAGCTGTCTGTTTTTAAAGAGTCAAATGTTTTTGTCTATATCCAAAACCTTTAGGCCTACTTTTCTTTTTTTCTTTTTTTTGCATTTAACATGTGTCTCATGACAGAGCTGATGTAAAGCCTTAGTTATGGGTGAATAACATAGACTGTATATGAGAACTGGACAGAGTGACTCCTCCCCTCTTATGTTCCAAACAGGAAATGCTCCAAGAAGCTAAAATCCCATAGACTTTTTTAGAGAAACAAACAGCCATTCCTCAGTCATTCTATAGGTCAGAATAACCATTCTTGCTCCAATACCTTTGTTCGCCATCTTGATAATCCTTTTTATTTTTTCCTTATTGTTTTTTACTGTAGGGCAAGTTATTTAAGTTATAAACTGACCAATCAGACGCCTCAATAGAAGTACATGGTCTCTCTACGCCTACATTAAAGTGGCAGAGTTTCCAACAAGAAGAATAGCGAGGATTACTTTATGGGCAAGAGAGGTTGCCGTAGAAACGGTGACTCAGACTGACTAGGACCAATCACTGCTAACTGATATATTCTGGCTCCATCATGGGGGTGTCTGTATCGCATAGAAACAGACGAGTGAATGGAGTTCATTTAGTTGGAGTCGGAAGTCAGCTGTTTTCTACGGCTGACGCTACACTCGGTTTGTTTTCACGGCACATGCGTGGGTGTAGCATGTCGTTGTAGTGCGACAACAAGGATGCCAAAGAACATTTGCAGTTCCACCGCAGACCAAACCCTGCTGTTGTTTGCTGACATTTTCAACACAGACTCCCAACCAAAAGAGTACACATGAAACCGCAAAGACCTGAATGCTTGCAAACGTTAGCTTAAATTACCACTGTATTGGCGCTTTCGAATGTTGTCATCACTTTCTGCCAATCAGTGGGTGGCTACAGTGGCCCCGCCCCAACTGCTCTGTTCCACTTTTCAATGGATCTACAACCAACGGGCGCCCCCAAAAGGTACGGTTCGATACTGTTTAATGGGTCCATTTTACAACGTACCGAACCGCTCAGTGGAAACTGGGCTTTACACACTCAATGGTGGATTCAATGGTGGATGCAAGATGTGCGGGCAAAAAATGTGCAAACCTGTGTAGGACATGAAGGTGGCCTGCACATAATATGAAGGTTGTAGACCGCTCGATGAGCCCACAGAGTCAAAATGTTTATGCACATTTTTTTTGCTTTGGGCATTCTGCGAGCAACAGGTCAGAGCGAACACTTAAACATACATATAGGTAAGTAAGGGATAAGTAGGAGAGACGCAAGAACAGATACTGATTTTTCCTTTATTCAACCCCCTCAAACCCTGAACACTTTCTTAAGGGGCCCATTAGTACCGTTCATCTGATAAGTGAGCACCCTTTGCACACACCCTGACTGTTAAAATTTATGAAATTAGATAATCTGTCCCAATTGTCCAATTTTGGGCCTCCTACAGGTATTTGCATATTACCCGTCCATACAGCATTCATGCACAGTCCGTAAGGAACCAGTACACACCTACTAACGACTAGAATGAGACAAAGAATTGACATAGAGCTGATATACAGAGTGGAGTTCCACAGGGATCTATATTAGGGCAGTTATTATTATATTATATGTAAATAGCTTGTTTATTTATTTATTTTTCATATATAATGATCTTACTCTATTTATGTTTGCAGATGACACTATTTTATTAATATCTAATTCAAATTTTAATTCCTTCATAAAACACACCAATGAAGAGTTATGACAAATGGTTCAGGATGAACAAACTTTCTGTTAATATATAAAAAAAAAATACATAATTTTTAGTGGCAAAAAAAATATTTCCAATCAATTTCAATTACAGCCTATACTCCAGACCACCTTGTTTTTTTCCGACAGTTTTATTCTCTGTACCATGGAATGAGGTGGGTGGCTGATCCTTACATTAGCCAAGAGTTAAGGTGATGGAAACGTGAAGAAAGAAATGTGTTTTAAATTGCCTTTCTCTCTCTTTTGTTCCTCATTTTCAAACCTAACAAGGTGAACATAAAGTGTCTCTGGTGTCAGAAATAGGTGTGGGCAGCCCAGCCTTTTATCTGCTTCTGTATCACTCCTCAAAGTCTGTGAAAGGAATGAAAAATATACACAAGAGAAAGTCTGTGTAGGTGGAAGTGCTAAGTTAGATGCTAAATGGGTGGTAAAGGGCATTAAAGTCGCTGATCTGATAGCTCTGTGTTTTCTGCTTCTTCATGGTACCTCTTCACAGGCTCTCCGACATTTCTGTTTCATCATACATATTGTTTGGTTAATTTAAGATTAAACACAAAAAATATGCGTAATAATTAAACTTCTCACCACTGATATGTGCTTTGTGAAAATAACCTTTTCGTTTTTCTTTTTGTATTAAACTGACAAAAACTTTCAACCAATAAACAATATTTTCTTGAATTATAAACAGACATTTAATTTGTGGAATAAAACCCTGAATAATCTCGGATGTCCCAATCCGGTCATGTGATCCGAAATTGGACCTGATTGCAAAGTTTAAGATTCGATAAAAATGCATCCTGATGAGGGATCGGATATTTTTATTTTTTCCTCACTATTCTGATCAGTGACAACTATGCAAGATGTCAGTATATCGTGAACGGATCATGACCTGTTATTGCTGTAAAAGAATTTAAGTAGAAGTATATAAAAACAGTTCGGTATAGTTAGCAAATGCACACAGATATGGACTTTCGAGCGTTATGACTTTTTCTTTTTATAAACGTTTAATGCTAACAGCAAGTGTCTCTTTTGTTTTGTCTTAAATTAAACTATTACCTACAAAGACATTTTAAAAGAAAATATATTGGGTATTTCTTTCTTTTGAGATACGGCAGTAATGTGGCTGCCAAGGGACCGTCTACAAAGTGCAAGCTTTGTAGAACCAAAAAAAATAAATAAATGGCTACATTGATATGAATACTCATAATGAAATTCCTGCTACAACAAATACTTTAGAAAAAAAAGGCATTTTAAATTTTCAGCCATTTTTAATGGAATCACATGACTAAAAATGAAGCAACAGTCACCAAACTTTCTCACTTGACTAATTATCAACAAATTTTGACTAGTTAATGGCTAACAATTGTGCTAAAAGATTAAAAAAAAGTTGAAGTACATAAAAATGGGGCCTGGTTAAACCTGAATCTATTTTTTTTGTTGCAATTTATCATTTTTTTATGTATTACAAAAATATCTGATCGGGACTCTGTATTGGCGGATTGTCAAAATCAAAAGATTTTAGCAAAAAAAAAAATGTTTGGGATATCTGTACCCTCGAGTACCAAGGACAAAAATATCATTCTTCAAACTCCTAATTGGAAAGTCCATTTAATTTGTGGGAAATCTGCAATTTAGTATAAATAAGCCACAAACACAATCAATATTAATTACCTCACATCACATCATGTATGCATTATTTTTTTAATTTGCTTAATTTTAATAATTTTATAACAAAATATAGAGAGTTAAAATGTATTTTCAAAAGTTGTGATGTTTTTTGTAGACATTTTTCAATTTATCACCCTTAAAATGTTAAATTAGAATAATGAATACACTCCTACACATATGCTGACCTTCTCATTGGGAGTGTATTTTTTATTTTTCTTTTTTACAATGTTTTATTATTCTATTATAAAGTTACTGACATTTTCTTTATATCAACTGTATGATAATTATTTTTTTTACATCTTCTGTGTCCTTACTTTTAAAACCAAACCTGGTTAGTTGATTCGTCCAATATTAGTTTATTTATTTTTTGCCCTCATGTGTTCCTTTTGTCACTTTGTGTTTTCCTTCAGTCTGTCTGTTCTGTTGGTTATTATTCCTTTACTCCACCTTCGAGTGTTTGGTCTACCTCTGCAGACCCAGAGGTTGCTCCATGTTTTTCATTATTAAAGTTGTTTTGTTTCTCTGTCTTCTTCCCTCTTGTGACCTGCAGTTGGGTCAAACTGTTTTTATAAAATGTGGACATATTTTGCTAAACTTGTGGCTGAGACATCAAAAGTAGTTTAGCAGCCCTTTCCCCCCCTCAATATCCACTTGTTTGTGTCAGGCTTAAATGTTTTTATGTTTTTTGTCCATTTCAGCCGTGTTAGTTTGACCTCTGACACAATAGAAAAGCTTTCCAGGAAGAACTCCAGGTTATAAAATCCCCTTGTCTGTGCTTACAAGTGGATTTTCTTTCCATTGTTCTTTTTTTGAATAAATTGCAAAAGAAAAACTTAAAAAAAAATACTTTTTAGTCAGCTGGATAAAATGATTGATGAAAACACCGGAAGGCATAGAATATAAACCAGATGCTTCTCCATTTCTTTCAAATTTAAAGAATCTCGCTTTTGGTTGGAAAAGTTTCATGAATTTCAATATTTAGTTTATTCTTCCAAAGAAGGCAGCTTCATTTTTCTACCACTATTCAGTCATTTGGCTTCTTTAGCAATTCTTTTTTATCCAAAATATAAAATATTTCAAATTTATAATAAAAATTGAAGAGTTTCTCCTCAGAACTGATCAGACCACAAAACTAATCCCAGCTAAAAGCATTTACAATTAAATATTAACATAAAAATAAAGTAAATTTTAGGGTGTTTGATTCATTAAAAAACTAAATAAAGCTGATAATAAAATATATCAATACCTTAGAGGTGAGAGTACTTTTAGAGAGCAAAGAAGCATCCTTTTTCATTTAGCTGTGCATATATATATATATATATATATATATATATATATATATATATATATATATATATATGGTTACTCACTGTATCTGAATAAAAACAGTCCCGCGCACCATCATAGCAGTTATCTCCAGGCATTACAAACCATGCACACCAATAATTTCAAATTTGAAGATAAAATAAAATAGCTTTTTCCTTGGAGCATTCTGTTTTCTGAGAGGATCTGCTTTCACAGTGCCTCCCAGTTCCAGATTGATGGAATCAGACAAGCCCCCATAAGGACAATAAGAACACTTTAAATGCCACGCACGGAGCTAGATTTGAAAGCAATATCAAGAAACTGTTTTATGCCTCCCTTAAGCTTAAGTGATTTTATGTATATATTGTGGACAAACGAAAATAACCACTTTTGTTGCTTTTTTTTTAACTTTCTTTATAAATGACCTCACAGAAAAGGATGTTTGTTTTCCTCATCTGATTTGGCATCTGGCTCAAAGCTGTATGGCTGGAAAGCTCCAACATTTGTCACCATTTTTGCTATACCGCTAATGTTAGGTTGGAGTGAGGAGTTGTAAGTTAGGAGAGCGTGTAAACTCAACAATACAAACAACTCCAGGCAAATTTCTTATAAATTATTGTCATTCTGCAGAAACTATTTTAATAAAAATGACATTTTTTGGCTAAAAACTGCATAGTCTTAATTGGAAGACCACTGTAAATATATATATATAAATGATCTGAGTGGGACTTAAAAAAAAAAAAAAATAAAACATCTCTATAACAGATATTTCTAAAGAATTGTTTTTCAGTCTGATTTTTGTGATAACGAGTAACAGTGAGCTATTTTGTTTCTGTTTCATCTAAGACTGCAGCAAATGTAAACCCTGTTTGCTCTCTAGTCATTTTGTGTTCTGTATGTTTGTGCAGACAGGCTACATGATTAAATGGAGCAAAGCTGCAAATGTGACCACATGGATTGAAGCCCTGAAACGTGTCAGGTATTGCATGCATGTGAACATAGTCACCCGTCTCACTAGTCACATGCATGGAACAGCACAGCTGCAACCATGATGGCAGCCACTTTTATTTTACATCAATAATGTGGCCTTCCTAATGATGTGAGAGTAATAAAGGTGTACAGTACAAAACAACTTAACCCAAAAACATCTCAATCACAGCAACATTTAAGTGTTTGTTGGTTATCTAAAGTTGACCTCTGATAAAAATGAGCAAAAAATTGGGTGTAAATTATTGTTTGCAGATATTTTGTGTGAACTGAATGTCTTGAAGAGGACAATCAGGCATTTAAAGGATGAGAATTGGCAATGAAACTCCAAATATGGCAGCACTCTGGCTTCCTCCCACAGAAAAAACTACAGTGAACCATTTAACACTGGAAATGTTGCTGCAGTGTGATTCATATGTTGTCCCTTTTTCCCACCCAAAGAGAGATGGATCTTCTGTGCTCCTGTACTTGGCTGTGGACCTCGCCTCTGGCTCGTCTCGCGCCCCCAGCTGTCAACACTGGAGATACAGCTCCGGTGTTAATGGGTAAATTAGTGTCTCTACATGTGTGTGAGTGCAACAGACTGATGATCTGTTCAGGGTGTACCCCACCTTCACCCAACAGGGTTGGCTCCAACGACAGCCCCCCCCCATGGGGGATTCAAAATGTAAGTCTGTATTTGAACCCATTTTCTAAGTTTCACTGACAACTCTAAAGCATCTAAAGTCCCATTAGTTGTCATACACCTTGGTAAGGCTGGGTAATATTAAGATGCATATCATGTGGGTGATTAAAAAAGTGTCTATTGTGCCATTTCTCTATTATAGTTTCTATCGTTTTTGTTTTTTTTGTTGCTGAACTTTTGTGCGAAAAATGTGTTTTCCTACTAAAAAAACTTGAAACGGTTGTGCACTTAAAAAAAAAATGTTCCTCATCAGTTATGCTACTTGAAAAAATAAAGAAAAGTAAATAATGATATTTTTGTCAATTTCTCTCAGAGAATAACTAAAAATATACTTTATTGTGGTATATTATGATATATATCGTTATTGTGATATAAAGTATTTTATATCGTGATATAGAATTTTTACCATTTCACCCAGCACTCCACTTAGGTGTGTAAAAATATGTTCTCCACCCTTCCTCTGAGGGAGCGGTGAGCCACAGACACAGCCGCACTCGGGAACCATTTGGTGGTTTAACCCCCCAATCCAACCCTGTAATGCTGTGTCAAGCCAGGAGCCACTGGATGTCTTTGCTGTGACTCAACTGTGGATTTGAACCCATGACCTTCCTGTCTCAGGGCGGACACTCTACCACTGAGCTGATCACAAGACCACTCACGACCAATACTCTAGATCTGTTTGTTAATTATGGCTGCACCACAACTGTATTTTTCCAGCAAATGTAATTTTTTCTGGATGTCATCCAAAGTTACTCGAAAATCTCACAAACTACACAGAAGCAGTGAGACATGCAGGCACAGGCTTTTCAGTACATTTCAGTTTATTTATTTAGGAGCAGTCCACAACAAAACCACCTAAGGGGATTTTTTTTTTCTCCCCAAACCGAGCACACTTGGAAACTGTATCAAAGATGGTGATGCACGTATGCTGTCCATAGATAAGCCGCTGCAATTCTTTAAAAAGAAAAAGACCAAAACACAAGCGGGATGAAGACGCAGCAAAGGGAGCTCGACTAGACTTTGCCTTTATTTTTAACTTAATTATTTGGTTTAAAAATAACCTAAATGTCACAACAAAGTTAAATTCACATGTCAGTGAAGTATTTTATTAAATTAGATTATCAGTCAAAGCTAATGAAATCATTATGGAAATAAATACATTAAAATGTGTAAATAGAAGCTACTTTACAGGGAATTCTGCTGCTTTTAATTAACTGGTAAAGACGTTCTGTTGCTTCTTATTTAGTCTAATAATAAGCTCATTACATCTCTATGTACTGCAAGGGAAATGACACCCAAATCAAGGGCTGCAATAGAAAAAATATTTATGAATTGATCAGATTTATTCCATTAACTGATAACAAAAAAGCAGGAAGTGTGAATGCTTTTCTTGACAATTCAGTTGCGACAAACACAGTCCATGCAAGCACAGATAGGGGAGGCGGGGGGTCATCAGAGTGCATGGAGATGTCGCACCGGATTTTGCAAACATTAACAGAACAACATGCTTTGCTTGTAGCCGAACCATTTCAGACTTGGCAGAGGTGACAGAGGTGAGGAGATAATAAAGTCAGACTGGGAGGCAGTTGCTCAAGTTTGGTAGAAAAACCCCTGTGAGCTGGACTTCAGGGCACTAATTGTGAAATTTTGACTCTACAAAAATCTCAAGTTCATCCAGCACAATAGGTTTAAAGCACAGAGGCATTCTTTTATTTAAATACGTGTTTTGGAAGACAGAAATACGTGGAAATGTCATCTTCCAATTAAGGGGAACTTTGAACCGTTGTGCTCTTTATTTATATATATATTTTTTACTATCTGTAAATGTCATCAGTTTAATTTGGTTCATTTTGTTTGTGACATTTACCTTTCTCTTGGTAAAACACTTTTTTCCACAGCTCCAGAGCAGCGATCCACAACTTTTTTTCCACTCAACAGACTGGTATAAACCAGCATTTTTATTAAATTACTGTGTACTCTAATGACCTGTGGACATTTGGTAGGTGAAGTGCATTGTGGGAAGTCACTCGTCTTTACTAGCTCCAGTTATCCTTCAGTTATATTAATGAAGTTATGGTTGATTCTTGTGTTATTAGACTGGAAATATTGAGTGTTTTTGAAAGCAGCATCATGAGTTTGGTCTGAGTTTGAGATGTTCACGTCACCTGATCACACTAAACAAACTCAAACAGACACAATTTGTGTTTTTGACATTTACCCAGACTTAAAGTCACTTTAAAGTTCAGCTAAAAGTTCAAAGTTCTGTAGGAGAAGTTTTAAATGTTCTAACATTGCTACATTTCATCTCAAGAAATCACATGATCATACAGTACATTTGGAGTTTTAGTAAGGCAAAACTTTGCCTTTTTGGATGACATAATGACAATTTAACATACAATGTAAGAAATAACGGAGATTAGACAATACCAGGAAAAGTACACAGAGATTTACTATGTTGATTAATACAGTTTGCCACAACCAGAAATAAGAGAGATCTTGTTTTAAACCGGAAATACGTCCAACAGCTCCGTGTCAGGAAAAATCAGGAAAATGCCATAAGGATCACCAACCTTTTTGCAACTGAGAGCTACTTTGTGGGTAAGTAAGTAAGTAAGTAAGTAAATTTATTTATAGAGCACCTTTCACAGATAAAATCACAAAGTGC
>NC_050532.1:20319407-20325468 GCF_002922805.2 Oryzias melastigma
TTAATAAACGAATAAGACACTGATTTTTCACCATGATTATCAACAATGACAACAAGCTAGGACACAATATCAATAATCAGCATTTTATTAATCTCAGTTACATGTTCAGATGATCACTTACAGCACTTTTCATGGGAAAAATGTCCCATTTTCCCTGTGTTGTACCATGCTTATCAACTTTGTAATGTTAAAGAAAAATCAACTTATTTACACATTTTTAAATAAATGTTGTCACATTTGGAACGAATGACCAAATCTGCAGCATTTTTAACAAAATAAATGATCTTTGAACTGGAGTAGGTCGCCTAAACTTATCTAAAGTTCATGGATCATGAACATATTTTTAAGACGTTTTTAAATCTATGTAAATGTACGTATAACTCAATAAAAATAGCAACAGAATAAAATGTAATTTTAGACGCAGCTCACAAGTGAGTTGTGTTATTTTAAGAAGAGACGTAGTGAGCAACACAATTTCCATTGGAGTGGGTCATTTCTTATTCTTTGACTTTCTTTTTTTCTTATAGATGAAGCTACCATACACTGATCCGGAGTTGCATAGTGTACATACAGATACATATTCCTGTGTTTGCAAATAGGCTATTGTATCTTACAGATATTTGAATATTATTTGATTTCAATATCTTTTTTTTATTGCGGTAACAAGCAAACACAAGATGTTGCTGTTTTTCATCTGAGGAAAATCAGGAGTCAGTTTAAAGGAATGGATCAAACCTTTATGGATGGATTTTTTTTTTTTTTTTTTTGTTTGTTTTGCTATAATGAGATATAAAGAGTTACGTCTGATTTCTAAAAATAAAAACAGTCTCTTACTTTTCAAGTAATTTACCCATTTTTTTTATAACAAATGCATAAAGATTGCCCTTGAAAGGTATACCCACACAAAACATGTAAACATATGTCGGAAAACACTAATTATCCATCATTTTATCAAAAATATTGCAGATAGAATTGATAATGTCAGAATATTATAGTTCTAAAAAGTGATACTTTTTTAAGTTTAAGATATCTGGCTCCAAAAAGAACAAAAAAGTTAGAAATGATGACAGCTGGGTACGACTCACAAGGTCTCCTTCGCTATTATCCACAGTGATAAACTGCTGCCTCCCACACAGTCCAAAGGTTGAAGGAGGGATTAATTTGTCTCATTAAAATGTAACTAAAAAGCACCAATCCCCACAGAGAGGGACACCAAGAGGGACAGGTTTGCTTCAGTAATGAGCACATCTCCGCCCATAGAAAAGCTCATTAAACTGTCGGTGGTAAAAACAGTCACAATGGGGTTAAAGCAACATCACAAAGGGTACAAGTCTACCAAACCGCTTTAATAATGGAGAGTCTGGCTCCATGTTTCTGTTTGAGCTGTCAGTCTGCTGTGCAAGAAGCCATGTTTACCTAATCCAACAAGAGGTTTCTCCACACCAAGACATTTTAATGAAATTTTCACATTTCGTCTCCTCTTGAGGGGGAACCGCTGTGGACCTTCAGTCAGCGCTTTCAAATTAAGACTTAGCCTTTACGTGCGGTTTTCTTTTTTTGCAGCATACAGCACACCCCAAACTCACTCAAAACACATTAAGATAAATCCAATTGGAAAAACATGAGCAGATGATTATATATAAAAAAAAGGCTTACCATCAAATTTTTCATGTCTGGAGACAAACGTGGTCCTCAATGTTTCAGTTGTGTCTTCAAGCAAATTATCAAAATCCACTTTGCTCTGTTGGCCAAATTTGTCCTCCATTTCCTGGGTGCAGCATGTGTTCCCCTGAGGACACACACGCAGATGAGGTCCTGCCAAATAAAAAGAGCACAAGTCATTTCAGCGGTTTGTAAAATTAACTACATATAAGGACATAGAGAAGAGTTGAACGAGATCGTAGAACCAGAGTCAATTTTAAGTTGACATATTACCAAATCAGTAGGTTATAGAGTATTTAGTTTGGGTTTTGAAAGGCACGTTCCAATGAATATCAGATTTTTTGTGTTTTTTTTTAATATGTTCTTACAGCATTTTTCTCATAATAGAAGATCTAAATAAAGAAAAATAGGATTAAAACTGCAAATCTCTGTATTTATTTAGTTAAATCGTGGCGAATCAGGAGTAGAAAAAAAAATGTAGATGGAAAAGCTTGTAGTTGTTAAGGAGAAACTACTATCTCCAGAAACTACAAACTCTTGAATCAATAGATTATTGTACGTCTTCATATTCCTTGTCTGAGCTGGTATCCGGCTCAAAACTGTACGCTTGGATATTTCTGATATTGTTTTGTACGTAGATGTTGCACCCCAATGCTTGATTGGGGGGGTGAGGGGCTGTAAGCTAGTGGGAGAAAGGGTCCACAGATGGGTGATGGGACTTACTCCTTGCCAACAGTTCCACTCACAACTTTGAGGCAAATTACTAATTAACTGCCGCTCTGCAGAAACTATGTCCTTGAAAACGACACACGTTTCTCAATTTTGGCTCAAATCTTTATAATCATAATTAAAAGACCACTGGGAATGCATTTTAAAATAAGTCAAAAGTTCATTGGAGTGGGACTTTAAAGAGTTTCTGGATTCTTACTGAAAGGAAGAATTCCTACGATGTTCTTAAAAAAGTCAAAGTCATAAGGCTTTTGAGTACATTTAATATTAACCAGTCTCTTGGTTCAAAAATAAAGACTGATTCTGTCAACTATTTCACTGAGTTTAACAGAAACTCAACTTAAAAATAATCAAAAAGTATTCATTTTCAAACAATTTTAAGATTTTTTCCCCTATTTTTACTGTGTTCTTTTGAAACAGGAGTTGAATGTGTTCTAAAGTGAACTAGATGTGTGAATAAAAAGGGGACTTGCATGGGGCATGGAGGTGAAGACGGTGTAGGAGGCTAAGCATCTGGGCTCAAATGTTTAGAGCAGTGATGGTGGAGCAGGTGTTGGACAAACACAGTTTTTTATGACGAAGGAAAGTCACGAGGGGTCAAAGACAACTTTAAAGAAAACCGGTAACACTATGTATGTTTGATTAAAGATCTAGCATTGAGGAAGAGAGGATGTAGCCACATGTGTCAAGGTTAAAGATGTTGATGTTCTATTAAACACTGTATTAAAACTGAATTTATTCAAAGGCCAGACTAGGAATTAGAAATGGTTTGGAGAACTTAAAAAGCACCAGTTCATATTAAGCTTAAAAGCAAAAAGAGAAAAAAGAGGGGCTTTAAAAGTAGCCTTGGCCGCATGTTTTGTACATAAAAAACAGACTTAAAAACCTGTATAGCAAGTGTGAATGCAAGAGCTTTAACCATGGAAGCCTGAAACATGCATATATGAGTGTTTACGTAGACTTTTCATTGGAAGTGGTTGCTCAAACACACATTTCTGGGGCCAGTAAGAGTGTAGCATCATTAGTAGTGGTCGCATGAAAGCACTGGTCTGAGCTCAGTCTGAACATAAAGTGTTTTCTAGTTGTTTTTAATGTAATGGTTGTAAAAATCTTAGTAAGGTTCTCTGCAGCTTTTGGTTAAATTTCTGCATAAATTACAATTTGTCATTGGAGCACAGATAATTGGAAGAAAATCACCCAAATGAAGCTGGGTTGGTATATCTCTGCACTCCCTTTTCAATGTAACAGTGAATTTTTAACAAGATTATTATTGATTTAATTAAATTCACATTGTTTTGGTGAATAAATCACATGGGCTCTCTTTCTCTTTTTTTCAGTGGTAGCTGAATCTGGACATTCGCTTGTAAAGAATTTTAATGTTAAAAGTAAGTTTACCTCACAGACAACTGTCCTGAAGAGTTTTGGATGTTGTGTAGTAGATAACAGTGACAGGAAAACAGGTTAGGGGAAGTAATATTTGTCAAAAGTGATGTTGTAGAAGTTAAGAACTAAATCCCCCATCTCTGCTGCTTTCAATTCAGCTAAAATGACGCCCCAAATGCCTTAAAATTAGGAAAAAGAGTCTGGTGAAATGATACTTATCGTGATGCGTGTCTTACGATTCAATATGTAAGACAATATATCCCATTTACTGATTGAATTTAATTCACAGAACAATACCAGAACAATTTCTCACCATTTTTTTCTCTATTTTTTTAAGCTGAAGCTTTGTGCATGACGCAGCTGCATTGTTTTTTTTTTTATCTGAGCCCACTACGAACCACTGCAATCCACGTTTTTATATAATACTAACAGGAACGTTGCACATAGTTACTTGTACAATTGAATTATTTCCAACTTCTGTAACAAGTCACCTAAAGGTTAGTTAGTCAAAGAACTACATCCTTCAACAGCAATATCAGTTTTTGAACAGGCTTTAACTTGGAAGTAAGTTCTCTTTATGGTTCAACGCAAGTTACTAGGGATTACTGTTTGGCAAAAGCTAATACTCATTCCTGTAGCTTTAACTCCAGATGTTAGCATTTATTTGGGCAAAAACATAGTAACCATGCAGAGAAAATTAAGCAAATAAGGGTATCAGAAAGAAATTGGCTTTTTTTTTGCTTCACACCTTTTAAAAATATAGAAAAATTATGGCAAGAAATTCAAAATATTGAATTATCTTTATTTTATTTTATCTTTTTTTCTAAACCAGTTTGACCGTAATAAAGTCATTGTGCACATTTTGGATTTTTCAACACGTGATTGAAGGGAAAACTAAAGAAGTTGGTGGTCATTAGAGGAACTGCAACAGTCAGGTAGCTTCAAACCAGGATACAGTATGGGGCGTCTCTTTAAAAATACATTCTGGAGTCAAGTATCATACTTTGTATTAATAGTCTTAAATTACATAATTGATTACACTAATGAAATATTCAAGTTAATTAAAAGTTTATGAGGCATATAATTTCCTTTTCACGAGCCAGCCTCTTTAAGAGGCAAAGATAAATCCAGATCAGCCTGTGAAAGTCGTCATTTACAACATCCGTTTTATTGCAGCATCTTTAGAAATTAAAGATTAAGAGACACAGCAGTCTGTGGGAAAATGCATTTGTACTTTGAGGTTTTAGCTGTATGTCCCAATCACTGCGTGGGTTGTTGTAGCCTTTATTACATAAGGCGGACACAGATGTGGTTAAATCATTTCCATTGTTACATATTCTGAGGTTAGGATTGGCAGTGAACTTTTAAAATTTCAAGCGTGATGTCTATTGGATAAGTAGATACAGATGTTGGTCGATTTGCAAAAACACAAAAGGTTTTTCTCAACTTTTCTGTAGTAGAAGATCATCTAACAGAACATTTTCTTCTTTTAGACTGATATTAATGAACATAGCTGGTATATTCATTTACACATTGCTTAACAAGTGGAGCAATATGTGAGGGATTTCTGTGAGGCTATAAGTGTTGGAGTTACTTAGAAACTAGAATTAATGCCTCAATTAACCAAATCCTCATGCCAGGATTAATGGTTTTGAGTTTATATGTATTATTGTAATTTATTTGGCTTACGCGAATTATGTTTGATGTTCAAATATACTTTATAATGATTATGTATATTATTTCACCAGGCTAAAAAAAGTAGAAAGCATTAAAAGTAGCCATTGGAATTCATCTTAAATGCAAGAAAGTGGAAAATGCCAAGAAGTAAAAGGTGAAATAAATGAAAAAAAGATGCCTAAAAAGTATGTTTGCAGAAATGAAATGAGAGTTACTGAGGCTGGAGCAGACCTTATGCCTGAATAATGGCCACAGAGGGCTGCAGAAGTCAGGCTCCAGCAGTGTGGAAGATGGGCACTGCCATGGTAACCTAAAGCATGACCTAATGAGACTGTTCTCACCTTCAACACCTGATGCCCTTTCTGAAAGTAGGGGTTTTTTTCCCCCTGAATGTTATTTTTTAAAGCCACAGTGCAGTGAATTTTACCAAGATGGAAGTTAGATTCTCTGGACACGAAAGTGTCCGCTTAAAATTAAATAAACATGGACACAAATAATTTGAATAAATGGCTGATTACAATAAAAATGGGTTATGTAAACACACCAATCAGAATACTTTAACCTGATTAGACTCATTCGGATCAAAATTTCCTTCTGATCGAGATAAACA
>NC_050532.1:20325826-20333699 GCF_002922805.2 Oryzias melastigma
TTTTTTTCCCCCTGAATGTTATTTTTTAAAGCCACAGTGCAGTGAATTTTACCAAGACGGAAGTTAGATTCTCTGGACACGAAAGTGTCCGCTTAAAATTAAATAAACATGGACACAAATAATTGGAATAAACGGCTGATTAGAATAAAAATGGGTCATATAAACACGCCAATCAGAATACTTTAACCTAATCAGACTTTTTCGGATCAAAATTTCCTTCTGATCGAGATAAACAAAAAATTAAACAATTTATTCAGATTATGGGTCTTACATGCGTAGATGGTGTGAGCTCCAGAGGAGGCTTTGGATCGCGACCAGAACTGGCCAGCTGCTCTGACTGAGTAAACCAACAAAACATGACAACTCAATACAGAGATTTTATCTCACTTCTGGGTCTGTGTATAAATGACAGCCGCTTCCACAGTGTTTCTGTGTCTCTATGGCTGAGCTTGAAGGCTCAATGTCTATAATTAACTGAAGGGAAAAGATTTAATTAGGAAACCCTTTTCCTTTCTTTTTAATGTCTTGTCTGCCCACATATCGAGTGAATGAGTTCCGCCGCGGGAGCAAAAGCCAGAGATCTGTCCAGAGTGTATCCCGCCTTAGCTGGAGGAGCTCTGCAACCCCATGGAGTTAAGGAAATACGTGAAAGTTCAGGACAAAAACCCTCGTATTATATTCTACCCGCTCATCGAGTCACTGAAAGCGTCACGTGCACAAAGCTGAATTCCTGATTGGTAGATGCAACGCGACAAACTGTCAAACTTCTGATTTTTACATTTTGGCCACCCAAATCACGCCCGTCACTCACTTCGTGCTGCTGACAGATCTTCGCACCGAGCCCATCGCTCAAATCGTGCAGCGGGAATTTAGATCACCTCAATTTGAGTCTGTACCATTGACTTAACTTTGAAACTGTTCGCCTCCACTGCACGAATCGCGTTTGGTGTGAATGCAGCGTAACCTTTCCTCTGGGTGCTTTATTCTTGGCCACACTGATTTAGAAAATGATGTGTGAACGGTCACTTAACAAAAAAAAATAAGAAGAAGAATAATAATAATAAAAAGAGAGTTAGAAGATCGTCTCCCTCTATGCTGCAGCTTTGTTTGTTTACAACAGAACTCTCTACTTCTTCTACAAACGTTTTTGGTATTTTAAATCGTTCTGCACATGTCAAAGTGATTTGTTCCAATCAAAAATGTGTTGCATGTAAACCTTTGTTATAATAGAATCACGTTTTTTACAACCATGTACACTTTCCGATCCGATTAAAGACATTTTGCACATGTACACACAGCTATTTCTTTTTTTTTCTCTTCCACAGGTTGCCCAAGATAGAAAATCAGCAAGTTTTCTCTGTAAGAACCCTAAAATAATTTAAAAAAATAAAAAAGTGACCCACCTGTTTCTGGATAAAATACAGCATAACCCCATTTTGTGTCAGACTGCTGTCAACAAAACCGTTAAACATGACAACTTAAAGAGATTTTATCAACAACATTTTCCTCTGACTGCTAAGGACTTGTTAAAACTCTTTATTAGAAAGCTGAATAAATATGGCACTGCAGCATATTCTAACAAAGAACGGACTACCAAAACTAGGCAAAAAAAAAAACCAAACAGTATTTTTGATATAAACACAGAGAGGAAGTGAAGCTCCACAGCCGACTTATCTATGTGGAACTTATAGACTTAATCTTAAAGAACACTTATGTGTGTGTTACTGTGTGGAAAAGCTATCATTGCCTCTAGAAGAGAACAAATGTGAGGCTTCGAAAGACAACTCATATGTGGCTGAAGAAGGCATTTTGATCAGATAAGACGTAAAACATCACATGTACTGCAAATTTAGAGGCTCAAATCCTCTTCAGAACGACCCCCCCACCCCCCTGAAGGCCACAAAGATGTCAACTCATAAAGTTTATGCGTGACTAAATAATTAGCCAATTAGATTTTGGGTGGAGCCTTGTCATAACCCTACCAAGATAGAAGAACTTTAAGCTCTAAAAGAGTAGTTTGTGTGAAGCCAAAATAGAAAAAAAGAAACTTTTTACACATCACTGTATCTAAAAGTATCTGACCCCGTTTTAACCTCAAGAAAAAAGTAAGAAGACGAAGCTGTGCTGCGGCAAGAAAATAATCCGTTGAAGAAACAAATTGACTTGATACGCTCATGACTGTTACTAATCAATAACAAATATAGTTAGGCCATTTTTTTCCCTCAAATTTTCTTAGTGCCTAGTAAAACTAAGGATATTTATTTAAAAATTTTAAAAAAGCAAAATGCAAAGTTATTTGTTCGGGATGCAAACAGCAGCTGTGTTTACACAAAACTTTATCAAAATGTTGAAAAAAACACTGTTAAATACCAATTCATGCAATGAGTCATAAAAACATGATGACATATGTAAAAATATTTTGATTTACACTTAATACATTCAAATTTCTCTCATGGCACTAGTGTTCATCATCATCTATCAAAGGAGACGTTGGCGTCTTATTCAGACCTTGGAGCGGCATGCTACGTGGGAGTGGCTACACATGAAGCAATTTAAAAAAAAGTTGTGTTTGGTGATTTTACAGTAAAGCTGTGGATCCGACAATTCCGCATGAAACGCTTAATTTCTGATGAGCTGTGTGATGCTGTGGGAGCTCTTGTGGTTTCGATACGCCTCAAAAATCAATTCCTCAAAGTACAAAAATGTTCTTTTTTTTTTTTAATACATGCAAGTTTTTTTTTTCATTGTTGTACAAATGTATTAACACAAATCCAATTTCATAGTCAATAGAAACGCAGCTATTAACAGTGGTTCAAATGCTATCAGGCTATGTCCGAATATCCCTAACTACTAAAAAACTAAATAGTGCAGGACTATGTAGTGCCCCGACTTTTAAAAGCAATTCTGAAACCATCCACACTACTTTTTTTTATTTTTAACTACAAAAATAACATCACCGATTTCACAAAGTGAAAATCTAAGCAATACGAACAATCTTACGATGTCAATTTAAGACTCCACTGCATTTGGATGATGAAAACATGGATGGTTTATTAAAAAATGATACTTAAACACATGTTTTTGGCAAAAAATATTCAAAAACAATGCATTGTGGTCTATATATATATTTTTTTCCTGGTATTTTTATTTGTTTTATGTACAGCACTTGAAGGTGTTTCATTACATGAAAGGTGCTATATAAATAAAATTAATTTGAATTCGAAATATAGTAAGTATCGAAGAAACCTTGGTTTCTAGGAAGTTTCTAGTGCTCTCTATTTTGGAATTATATATTCGGACAGCACTACAAAATGGCAAACGCACTATATTGTGTTCAATATAGTTAGTAGTGAAGGAATCAAAGCTGAAAAAAATTCTCGCCAAAATATGCACCCTTTTGATCTGCTGGTATTTCATGATCAAACAAATTAGCTTACATTTGTATTTATTTTAATAGAGAAAAAAAAGTTGAAGTTTTTGCAGACTGAGTAGCTGCAGTGGATATTTTACTGGATGTTCAACACTAATCTGATCATTTTCTTTATTACAAACCTGAGAACAGATCAAATACAAACTTCTGACAGTTTTCAGTCTCAGATGTGAAGCACAAATAAAACTAAATCTAGGAAAAGCAGTTTTATAGGTATGACAGGAACATTTTTAATAACTGTCGGCTTGATGGGCAGCTTTAAACTTGCATATTTCAGAACAAAATTAAAAAGATTTATTCTCAGAAAACTCCACGTACGTCAGGTAAGGATGTATATAAAAAAAATAAAACAGAGAGAGCTACTTCATAAAAAATGAAGAAACTTTAAATTTTTTCCTCTTGATTGAATTCAAGCAAGACTTCAAAAATGTTCACGCAACGATTGTTTTCACTCCAGAACTTCACAAAAAGTTCAAAGTGAACAAACTAAACCGTGACCCAGGTTGTTTCATTTCTCTGCTCATACCCCAGAAAGGTAGGCCACCTCTCTGAAGCATTCCTCCGAGGATTCGGTCAAACAGATGCACAGCAGATGCTCTCTGTCATTCTCTATATTGCCTGGTTCCCCCTGACAAACCTTTTATGGCTTCACAGATGAAACCACACTCAGTACAAATGAGATCAATATTACTTGTGACAGTCTAGTTTCTTTTTGTCAGATGGGTTTACCAGAAAAAAAGGTCAATTTTTTTTTTTTTTTATTATGAGGACCCGAACCCAAGATTTAATATAGTGTCAAATGTCATGAAAATACATTTTTATTCACATTTAACATCTTAAAGTTTTTCCAAAATGAAGGCTTTAAATTTGTCTAAATGTATATATAAATATGTATTGTGCCTTGATCATAACATCTTATCAAAATAAGACATCCTGTTGTTATTTTCCAAAAATTAAACCCATTATTGAACAATAACTGAAAGCTACCACTTGAGGGTAGCTTTCAAGATTGCAGCATTTAATTCCATATTTTTTGTTCTCCATGACAGAGTTGTAGTGACACTTAAATGCAACGTAGACAAAAATCGATGTAAAAATAAAGAATAAATTTAATTATCTTCAAACAACAGTCTCGTCTGAGGTTATTGAGAGTAGAACTGGAAGAAGTTTGATTTTTGTCTCCAATGGCCTCAAGATGTTGGTGTGAAATCTCACTGAGCTGATTTGTTAAATAGTTATTAGCTACATTTAGAAGTGAGTTGGCACATTTGGAGGATTGCACATTTTCTTGCATGTGAAACAAAGTGTTGCCTCATATCATTAATCTTAACCAGGTAAAACTGCTAAGCAAGGTTCTCAAAACAGTTTGTTTTTGTTGATATATGCAAAAAATGGTTCAAGAAATTCATAAAAGTAGTTTCATTGAGATGAAGAACACAAAATGTGAAGGGCCTTTGTAAGAGATAATCAATCAAGTCAGATTGCAATTAGTTAAAAGCATTTTTTTTTTATTATTATTCTAAGGAATAAGTGACACTATGGATAAACTTGCACCAAAATTTCACCAGAAATGAGGTGGTGTTCCTAAAGTAAATGGGAAATGGTGTTTATATGCAATTTTATTAAAAAGAAAAAAAACATTAACTAATTAATGGCAAATCTAGAAAAAAAATAATTGCAATTATTTATTTTTTTTTAAGTTACAGTATTTGGCGACCACTTCTTCTTATTAATCACAATATGGCAGAAAAGTAATTTAATACAATGAAAATGCAAATATAACAAAAACTAAACTTAAACTATTTAGCAATTAATTTTCCATGGGGTTGCTGGAGCCTATCCCAGCTACTGTTGGGTGAAGGTGGGGTTCACCCTGAAAAGGTCACCAGCCAGACACAGGGCCACACTACGGGAACTTAGAATCATCACTTAACCCGTGAAACATATTTGGACTGTGGGAGGAAGCCGGAGGACTTGAAGAAAACCCACACACGCACGAGGAAAACATGCAAACTCGCTGTGGGGGGAAAGTGCTAACCACTACACCACCGTGCAGCTCGAACTTGAACTAAAATATCACCTAAAAAGCAACAAAAACATGAGGTGAAATGAGGGTGGAAGATGAGCAAAAATCTGAAAGGAAAAAAATATATAAATCCAGTCTGAGGGTGTATTCAGACTGAAAAAGTTCTAGTTCTAAGCTTATTTTCAGACTGAAATTTTGATTCAATTTATCAGGGGAAATGAACTCTGGTTTAAGTTAACCAAATGTGTACAGTTTGA
This sequence comes from Oryzias melastigma, assembly GCF_002922805.2. Classification (NCBI taxonomy): domain Eukaryota; kingdom Metazoa; phylum Chordata; class Actinopteri; order Beloniformes; family Adrianichthyidae; genus Oryzias; species Oryzias melastigma. Next base: position 20,331,540 of record NC_050532.1, read on the forward strand.
ATACACACTTAAATTTAAATTGGAGCAATTGTCAGAAACACAAACCGTTGTAGATAATTGGAAATGAAAACCTGGTGTGCTGATAGTGAAATGGAAAACAAGTAAAATGAGTCATGTGAGCCAGAAAGGGAACATTGTTCAATTTTATACATTTATTCTTAGAATTTTGTATGTTGGTGATTTTTTTTTTTTTTTTTTTTGCTACATAAGATGCTGTTCTTAAAGACCGATCAACTTGACGTTGCAGTTTGTTGAGTCTCATGATAGTATTTTGAGATGCTATTTTTCCATCAATCCCAACAGTTTATTAATTAATGTTAAAGTCCCATCAGTTGTCACACTCCTAGGTGTCTGAAATTTGTTATCTGCATTTGATCCATCCCCTGGGGGAGCAGTTAGCTGCAGACACATGGTTTAACCCCCCCCCCCCAATCCAACCCCTTAATGCTGAGTACCAAACAGGAGGTACTGAGTTCCTTTTTTAGAGTTTTTTTGGTATGACTCAGCCTGGATTTGAACTCTCGACCTTCCAGTCTCAGAGCGTACACTCTACCACAAGGCCACTGAGCTGACATCTCATATAAATTAAATCCAACCTGGTTTTATAGTGATAATGTTAACAATTCTGTTGTTATTGGCGTCTTACAACAAGTTGGTTTCTTATGACAGATTGGTGTCTTATGACAGATTGGTGTCTTATGACAAATTGGTTTCTTATGACAGATTGGTGTCTTACGACAGATTGGTGTCTTACGACAGATTGGTGTCTTATGACGGATTGGTGTCTTACGACAGATTGGTGTCTTATGACGGATTGGTGTCTTATGACAGATTGGTGTCTTATGACAGATTGGTATTTTATGACAGATTTGTGTTTTATGACGGATTGGTGTCTTATGACAGATTGGTGTCTTATAACAGATTGGTGTCTTACGACAGATTGGTGTTTTACGACAGATTGGCGTCTTATGACCGATTGGCGTCTTATGACCGATTGGTGTCTTACAACAGGTTGGTTTCTTATGACAGATTGGTGTCTTATGACAAATTGGTGTCTTACAAAAGATTGGAGTTTTATGACAGATTGGTGTCTTACGACAGATTTGTGACCAGTCCAGGGTGTACCCCGTCCAAGTCCAACATTAGCTGGGATAGGTTTCTCCATGACCCCGAAAGGGATACACTGGCTTAAGAGGATGGATGGATGGATGGATGGATGGTGCAACTGGACTACTCATTTACCATTGTGTGTTTAACAAGTTCACAAAAATATTGTAGCTCTATAAAATATTGATTAACAGGATGCAGGTAAACCACCAGAATTCAATACATATTGGTTTGTATTTTGTTTTTTACCTAAACAGGGTTTTCTGAAATGTCATTTACTCTGTAAAAATGACAGCTGGAGAGACAAAAGAGAGATGTCTGGCTTTTATGACTGTGGCCTCTTAAGAAATAGACCTCCAGCATTTCTATGAAACAAAATATGCTGTTCACGCAAATTAATAACCCATTATAGTGTCTGCAGAGGTTTGGATCAATAGTCCAACTGTATGAATAAGTAAAGATAGCTTGTCTCAGTTTCAGGATTATGAGCACCTTGTGTGGAAATAATAAATTGTGTGGCCCTTATTAGAGCTGAACCCAAACTAGATCAACGCGTCTTTCTTCTTACTCCACCTTATTAAAACTGAATCAATAGGTTAGAGTTAAAGGTTGCTGTAAATAAATATTTTAAACACTGAGGCAGAAACTGAAAGCGTATTTCACACTATGCACTCTAAAAGTCTTGTGTATGGTGCGTTTTTTAAGCAGGATGGTAATATTAGCTAATACTGCTGCATCCAGACATCCAAGGCATGCAAGTTATTTGGATTTAATTTTTAATCCCCCGTGTCGGTTTCATCCCTTATTCTCTGCGACTCAGTGGAACATTCCTTCTAAGTGTTGGATGACCTTAAGACGTGAATGGAAGAAGATAAAGACACACAAGGTAACTTAAAAAACAATTACACAGACTTAAGGAGTGGGTTTATATTAGGCCATCTTCAGAAAATATCAGAAAAAGCAAAAACGAGCATGGATGGATATATGAATGGATATGAGCATTATTAATGCAATTAATTAAACAAGAAAACCACCAAAAACATTATAAATTGT
>NC_050532.1:20334014-20341361 GCF_002922805.2 Oryzias melastigma
ACAAGAAAACCACCAAAAAGACTATAAATTGTATCTCAAATACTAAATCTGTTTGAGCCAACATTCAGGTGGTTTAAAGATTGTTGCTAAAAGTGACTAAAACTTCTATCATATAGAAACTGACTAAAATAAAATCACAAAAACATTCCTCCCACACTTACACAGGATGTGAGTTAACACTATAAGTCAGATATGAGTCAAATCTGCAATAAACACAGAAAAAAGAGTGCTAAATGTGTTTTCAACACATTATTCCACAAAGGATAATTAGTATAATGACATGTAAAATATAACACGACTTCTGTTTCATTGTAAATAAAAGAAAAAAAAAATCTGTAAAAAATGTCACAGCTGCTCAGAATAACACATTTTTACTGACACATTTTTATACGAATCAAATAGAGGAGCATCACTAGAGACTAAATTCAAGTGAGGTTTCTTTCATAAAGACGGATCCAGTGTTTCTTGTGGAACAAGCAATAATAGTTATTTTTTGGGGAAATGTGTGGAAGCACTCGACTGTGACAACCACTACAAAGCACTCTTAAAGACGTTACTGGTATATGCTTTTATACTGAAAATCTGGATGGTTTTACATTAGAACAATTCAGGACTGATTTGCTTGAGGTTATAAAAGTATCCTGTCTCAGTATTCTGCTAAAGAAAAGTATTATACTTGATTCTATAACAACTTGTTTCACACATTTGAGCTGCTTTCCCACCCCTCCCTGCCCTTAAAAAACAGACTTCTGTGTCTGTCGATGCTTTGTCAAAGAGAACACAATCGTCTAATGAGGAAATATTTTTTTCTTCTGTAAGATCTGACTTAATAATGTCACCATTAAGAACCAAAAAGATGAGCAATTACTCTGAATGGGGTTGCACTGCTGAGTAGCTGTGGTAATTTACTGTAGTCTGAGTGGGAGGTGTCTCAGCGGTGGAAACAAGGATATAAATCTAGTCATTGTAGTTTAACGAGACAAAAACCACATACGACAATAGTACATTTGGAGAGTTTATGTACAAGTTTTGTAAAGACTGGCTCCGTGGAGAATTGTGTTTTTAAAGTGTTCTTTGGCGTTTTTCTCATGATGGAGGACATAATTAGAAAATTAAGCTTAAAAACAGGAAAACAGAAACGCTAGCTTAGCGCTTTATTGGCACTTTCTAATGTCGTCATCACTTTCGGCCAATCAACAGGTAGCAACAGCGGCCCCAATCGTCCCGTTCCATTTTTCAATGGACCTACAATGGATGGGGGCCCTCAAGAGGTATGGTTCAGTACTATTTAATGGGTCCATTTTACATTTGAAACACTCAAAATAGCGGACCAGACAGTACCACTCAGTGGAAATAAAGCCTTAGGTTGAGGGTGTGAAGGGCTGTAAGCTAGCAGGAGAGAGTAGAAAAGTTGCTACACACCAACAGTTCCAAAATTTTAAAGTCTCCCTCTGATTAAAATCCTGTTCTTTCAATTTTTAACACGTATGTGACATCTGGATCAGAACCATACGGCTGGACATTACCGATATTGATGGTCACAGTTTTATGTAACAGTGGTGAAGATTTACGCAACAAGACACAGTAGTAGCTCACTTTCGGCTTATCCATTTCAGGGTTGCCACAGTGTAACAGCACCCACTGTTTCGCATCAGTGATTTGGAAGAGATTTTACGCCGGATGCCCTTCCTGACACAACCCTGTACTTGAGGGGCACAGGGACCCAGTTGGGCTGCAGCATCAAGGGAAATGCCTAAGGACCCAATCTGTGTGAGGATCAGTGGACAACCCTGGGAATCGAACCCAGGGCTCTTGCGTGCCAGCCCTTCACCTAGCCCACTGATCCACCCAGCCGCTTTACGCAACAAGACACAGAGCTGTCATAATCACCAGGAGTATTTGGGCGGGGCTACTCAGCTCAGCACCAAAAGCCACGCCTCTTCAGAGGAGATTTTGAAAACAGAGGCTTCAGATTAACATGAAAAAAGGGTTTTTAAGACATTTAGGTTGTGGGATTTTGGCTAAAAGTTTCATAATCATAATTAAAACATTACAGGGAACATTTTTTTTAATTAAAAAATTGTCATATGGGGACTTAAATGAACTACTGCCGCTCTACAGAAACTATGTCCTGGGAAACAACACTTTTTTAAAGCTAAAAACAGAATAATCATAGTTAAAAGACCACTGGGAACACTTTTATATTAGATTTAAAAACATTTATTAGTGGATCTTTAAAACACTGTTAGGCAAACGTACAAATATTTTGGTAGACATTCCAATATAACAGATAAAGAGAGTTGTCTCTAAAACAGGGTTGTCAAAATATACAAACATCAGCACTGAATTTCAACTCAAATTTCCCACATAGACATGGTTAATAAAGCCCCAGAGTGTGGGGGGTTGTACTGAATAGCCAAGTTTCTCGTTCAAGTCAGAACCGGCATCCATCAAAAATACCAAAGGAACTTTATTCCTGTCGCATTTTGGGTCACGTCAGAAGTCATAATGAAAGACATGTCGGCGTTTTAAATAAGCAGGGGGTGAAAATGTGTCCTTGGGTGAATGAGGACAGGTTCAAGGGGAAGTGATCTCTCAGTCGCAGAAAATGTCTACAATGAAAGCAAAGTACTGTGGTAAGATGGTATTTCTCCTCCCTGGAGAGACAGCGTAAAGTGAAAAAGGACAGGATTAAAGATGGAAAAGTTTCACAAAGCCAGCAAAAATGTCAGGATTTTCTCCTCTTGAAAGTGTCAATATTTTATTTTAGCATCCCAGCTTGTCGGCAGCTGAGTGGAAGTATTGACTTTATACGTCTTGAAATATTCTTCATCATTATGTAAAACAGAAAATTTGAGGAGCAAAATGTAAATAAATTCCAAAAAAATGCTGGGAGGGAAAAGGAAATGTTAAATTATCTGCTATTAAAATGCCTTAACAACAAGCTTTCCATTTTGCTGACTTCCCCATATCTACCTTTACTATGAAATGTTAACATAAATATCACCTGTTATTTTCTATACTTTTTAATTTGAGTTTAAATTCATTAAAGAACAATTTTCTTGACAGCTTAAAACAGGAGAATATGGCGTGCCAATTTCATGCATTTTTTTTTATTCTCTTCGATTGAGACCATATAATGATTTTAAAAAGTGATGCCCTTGCAACATTAGCTCAAGGCTAATCTAGGGTGCGCTTGTGTGAAACAGTCATAACTGAGCGTGTGCAGTCTGTTCTGTTCATGAAAATGATCTTATATGTATTCAAATGTTTACCCATCGGTTTTAAACAACTCTTTGATATTTCTGATCACCCAATTACTAATCGTATGAGTGAAAAGAATACGCTACACATTTCTCTACCTGTAGATTTTTCTGAGGTTGCTGGATTTCTCCACTTCGCCTGTTTTTTTTGTTTTTTTTTTTACCATCAGTCACTTTTCTGACTAGTAAAAGTTATGCCACAAAATCTGCAGAAACATATGTTATTATATAAAATGTAAAAAAGGTTAGTCGGTCAACCCAAATTCAAAGAATTCACTTTACTACTTGAAGAAAAAAAAAACTTGCATTTAATCTGATCAGAACCGGATTACATGAGTATGCAAAACTGTAAAATGAAGTAACTAAGTAGGGGTGGGATTACTGTATATAAGTTCGCTTCAAGCAATCAATCAAACTCTACTTGACTTTAGTTAATGATTACTATTTTTAATTAATCACATGTGACATAAGTGTGTTCTGTTTTTTTCTATTTTCTAATCAATGGATAATTTAATTCTATAAGACCCATCTATCAACATGAGAAAACAACATGATCCAACAAGAGCAGCAGCATAGACCTAGACATAGATCAAAGATATGGACATGGACATTAGACAAAAGACAGACATTCCTGTTTTAGCACAAATGGAACCCCCATTAGAGAATTCCTCATTTGAAATGTATTCAGAAACTTTGCAACAACTTTTGTCTCCTTCTTTTCTATGCAGTAGATTCCTTTAGTCATTAAGTGATCCACCTTACACAAGATCCTAGTGGGAATTGAAGTATTGAACTGAACCAAACTGAAGCCTACCAGTCATGCCCTTCTTTCCCTTTTGGCAAATTAAACAACCTACTTTTGACTTTGTGCTCATGTCACAGTTTTTCAAATTATTTTCTGACATTTCATAAATGATGATGATAAAAAAAAGCAGGCACAATGAAATGGGCGGTGGACATATATATATATAAAATACAATACTCAATTTATCATTGCCAAGAAGATAAATTTACAACCAAAATGTACAGCCTGTGTGACCTTGAGGAGAATAGCTATGAAATATTTAAGTGCTTTACATCCTTGTGGAAGGTGCCCCAATATCATTACTGTGAAGATTTATGTATGGATTTCCCCAACGCCGTGTGCAGCACATTTAGAAGTGACAAGCGCAACATAATCAGCAGTGGTAGCACTATGTCTGGCTTTGATGAGAAGTATGTCATAAAAAGCCAAGTGGATGCATGTGAGGTCCAGGGTGGATATTCGATCTAGGTGGGAAGCATGCCTAGAAAGCACCCCCTCACTCACACACCCTGACTTTCTCCCACCCAGAATGAGAAAGGAGCGGACGACCCATTCTCGTCTGCAGTTTGCTAAGTGGAGCGTGGCAAATGACTGCACTACAGGTAGCAGCTGGTGGAAGTTTAGAGACCTGGGAGCCCACGAGACTTGCACTGATCATTACCTCTCCCCCAGTATTTATGGTTTAGCATATACAGACGTTCACTATTACACACTCTTCCAGTCCAAATGTCCTCTGGGCAGCAGGTTAACTGAGGGGGCACATGCTGAGGGCACCACTGCTCCCCACAAACCGCTCCACACTGAAGGAGCTGTGCAAAGGCAAACACCCTCTTAAGTTGCACATCATGTCTAGTCAGATGTTGTCACAAGACAGAAGTGGCAGACAAGCAGCTAAAGATAGATCCAACCAGGCATTAGAGGGGGCTTTGTTTCACGGTGGCTTAGGTTTGACAAGCAGAGGCAATGTGGGGTCGCGAGCAACAACTGCATCTCACAGCTGAAGTACTAATGTAACCAGTAAAGACTCATCACAACCATTGATTTGAATAGAAGAAGAGCAGACTCGGACTCAGAGGGGCAAAAGGATTTAACAAACTGAAACAAAGCATGAAAAACACAGAAGCATGTGCTTTCTGTTAATTATCAGGAAAATATTTTAAATAAATCTGGAACCCTGTGGTCAGTTTCAATCATTCCTAACACCTCGGGCCATGGACTGACACCGGACATTTGATACCGGACTGCAGAGAAAATGAAAGACACAACCTACAAGTTTTCCATTTCTTTCATGCTCTGATTTTAAAGGAAATTTTATTTTAGAAAACAATTGGATTTTCCTCACCACATTCAATTGATTACTGACGCAAGTCGCTCACACATTTTAAAATACGATCCCTGAAACCCTCAAGCTAGCAAAGTTAACAAAAAAGCAAAAAAGAGTCGACGAGGAAACAGACCAAGAGCCCTCAACTTCAAAATAAAAAAAGATGTGTTTAACAGATAAAAACCATAAGTCTTTACTCCAAACATGGATGTATTGTGACAGTTGTTCCCGCAAACCATAATAACAGCGGCGTACCGTCAGGGCCTGCAAAGCCATCAGTGAAGGCCTAGCACAGCGCTCTGATTTGTCTCTGCTGACTGTTACACGGTATGCTGGACTTGGGAGGGAAATCTCCTGTTGAACTCCTGGAATTCCTTCATGGATGGATTTAATCTCTGAACAGCTTGGATTTGCTGTAAATAAAAATGCTTATTTTCACGTTTAATGTACCTTAAAGCTGGAGGAGGCTAAAGACTGCCATATCACATTTTAATTGTTTCTACACAAAATCAATGTACAAATAAAGTGCAGATAATATAGAGAAAATGAAGATAAACTTTAGCCTTGAAAGCAAAGGGAAATAGGAATATATATATATATATATATATATATATATATATATATATATATATATATATCAGACTATCACTTCCGCCTCTTACAGGCCGTTTTGTGAAAATATTGTCTGAGATTAAACTATACTCCATAGCCTGAAAACGGTTGGGGGCTATAGAGCATCAGTACAAAACAAATTAACATTTTTTTTTGACTGTCTACACAATCTCTGTTTATCTTCCAGCTTGTTAAAGCAGGAGAATCAATATAACATAAATTCAATATCTCGTTGAAAACAGGAAAATGCATCTTCGACAGTTTAGAGATCAATAGATCATAAAAGCTTTCAAGTTAAACTTCAAGAGCGTAATTCAACACTCATAATTCACAGTAGTATTTTACTCCTGCAAAACACTATACAGCATCTGTGTGTCAGTGTAATAAAAAAATATTTAATGTCTTTATTTTTGACAAAGTATTACTTCTAAAAACAGTAAATATGACCAAAAAATATTCTAATAATAAAACAGACATGATGCTGAGGCTGACTTTTTAATGACATCATAAAATGGGCGGAGCGAAAGGCGGAGCCTCGGAGATTGAGTCCTCTTATTTCCATATAGGAAAAAAAACTCACGAAAATGACTTGTATTTCATAGTTAATTTGTTCTTTAGTGTGTATAAGGTAACATATGATCAAATATATGGATATTTTTCACTTTTAAAGACTTAAAAAAAGCATGTTGTAGGCCCTTTAATACTGAATGATATCACAGAACCAAACATTTGTCAAATAGATCTTGGACTGTAGCCTCTTGAAGTAGACTTTGAAGTGACGCATGATTTATAAGGTAATAACAGTATAAAAGAATGAACATATTTAATATAAAAAGTAGGGGAAACATAAATTACAATCAGCAGCATGACTGTGTATGAAAAAGAATTGTGTTTATTTCAGCTTCAGGGTGCCAGATGGTTCACAAAACCAATCAACCTCACATGAAAGGTATTTACAGGGACATAAAAATGTTTATATAACCACTAATATGATAAATTAATGCATAAATCAATAAAATATGAGTCCTGCCCTTGTTTGTTTTTTGGATATTGGAGTCTGGTTTGGTTTTGCTTCCACTTCAATCGCTGAGTAACCCAAAAGCACTTGCAGGACAGCGAGTTTCCTGCAGCCCTCAGAGCAAACACCCGCAGAGAGAGCCCATCATGAAGCACTTTGGCATTCATAAGCATGATTGATGACACCAGCACGGAGACAACACTTGAGAAATCCCCTCTGCCGCGAGAGAAGTGATGACTGTTTGGGTTGTTTTCCCCTGATAGGACTCCGACGCGAGGACAGATCCACATCACATTACAGGGGCAGAATGCAAGCTCAAATATTG
>NC_050532.1:20341370-20364571 GCF_002922805.2 Oryzias melastigma
AAAAAAAAAAAAAAAACAACTGTCAGTCTCAAAAGTCCTCAGAATTTCATCTCAGACCTTTTGATGTTTACTGAATGGAATAGAAAAACAAACCCAGGGAAAGCTCCAAGCCCCCTCTTGACTCATATTTCTATTTCCTCCTGACAGGAAGGTCAAAATAATTTCACTACGGATCACGCCTATGGTGACGCATGCTGCAGGGGGCTAACTAAGTGTCCCATCCACAGGTCTCCCCCATTTAGCTCTTTTTTAATCCCTCCCATCCATTACGTGACAGGAGTAGACCAGCGCACTCACACGCTCCAGCAGAGATCGTTTGCCTCCTTGTGCATGCAGAAGATCACATAAAATATCAGCACTGTTATTTCTGTCCTATGACTTCCATCTGCTGGCTGGCAGTAAACAGAGCGGGACGTCAAATGATAGCATAGAATATGACATGCAAAGGAGTTCCATTGAATCCAGCAGTCTGCCGTATGACTCACTTTCCATATCTTGTCTCAGACGTTGGGTGATCTGGAAACTGAGACAGCGGGGGCAAGACTGAGCGAATGTCTGATCTTTACCAGGAGAGATGACAGGGTGGATTTAGGAAGTGACATAAAGTGAGTTTAGGAGAAGAAAAAATATCAAAGTATTGCTTTTTTGGATATGCAAACACTCAGGACATTGCTGTGTAAGATCATGCAGAGGCCCTCTCAGTCTGTTCTGCTTAACAGGAGAAGAACCTCGCTGAGCCTTTTGAACTTGGATCATCAAGAAACATGTCCATCACCGCCGCCGTCTTCTGGGCTGTCACTCCACCTGACCTGATTCTTCTAACCCAAATCCCCGTCAGAAATGTTTTGGGGTTATCGTGTTCAGATAAAGTAAAGTAAAAGTAAAACAAGTTTTTCATGTTTAGAATGCACTTTTTTATTTGCAACAAGCAGCTACTTCTTTTTAAAGTATTAAATTGTTACAGACTCACTCTGATGAAGTTTTTGGTATTTTTATTATGTTCTTGTAGCATTTTTCCTGACGACAGATACAAAAAAAAAAATGCATTTCTGAGTATATCTCTATTCAAATTTGTCACAAACAGGAAGGCGGACTGATGGATCTAAGCACAGCAGGTTTATTGACAGAAGGATTGACAGGAGTCAATAACTAGAAGTCCGTGAAGCTGAGGCGAGGTCAGCCAGAGGTCAAACACGAGCATGGGAGCATCAGAGATCAGATGTCAGATGTAACAGAGCAGGTGTAGATTGGGGCAGGCAATCAGAGTCGAAGGTAAATGGAAGATCAGGTTCGGAGAGAAGCGCTCAGTAATGCAGGAAGAGTGGCACAAACAATACTTCGCACTGAGCGAGGCTCAAGTCTCAGGTGGGTGATAGCAAACGAGTCAGATGAGCAGCATTCGGGAACTGTGCGCTGGGGCGGCTGGGAGATGAAGTGCAAGTGACCAGAGAGGGAGGCGGAGCCCTGATTCTTGACAAAATCGTTGTGAATCAGGAGCAGATGAAAAAATTCCATTTGAACACGAGCACATTTATGTGTCATAAAATTCATAGCCCTTCTTTTGTAACATTATCTGTCTGCCCAGCTGTTAGACAGGACAAGTTAAGAAAAAAAATACAACAAAACAAGCGTATTTTTGATGTAAAAAATACAATGGGCGGGCAATTCTGATGCGTTCACAAATAGATCCAATAACGTCTTTGTTTTCCTCATCTGGCTCAAAGCTGAACAGCTGGATAGCTCCAATATTCCTCGACATTTTTATTTTATTTTTTTAATTAAAACAATCCTCAACGATCCGGCCCATCCCGTCTACTTCCTGTTTGACCCGATTCCCTCAGGACGCCACTACAGGTCGATCAGGTCACACACTACCAGAGTCACAACAGTTCCTTCTCCTGGGCCATATCAATGCTTACCCCCCTAAAACAATTCCTCTGTAAAACGGACAAAAACCCAATTTTTATTATGTCTCTTGTATTTTTTTTAATTGCCTTATGCTGATATTTTATTTTATTTCTTTTTACGCCCTGCTGCTGATGGACCACCCACAATTTCACAACTGCTGGCTGTTGCAATGATATTCTGTGGTGAGGGGCTGTATGCTAGTGGGACAGCATGTAAACAGATGGGTGACGGGAAGTGGGGTCGTGCTTACCCTTCAGCAACAGTTCCACGAATTTCTAATGAACTCCTGCCGCTCTGCACTAACTATGTACCAGAAAACGACACAGATTTTTTTTTAATTTTGGCTAAAAACGACATAATCTTAATTAAAAGACCAACGGCTACGTTTTAAATATACATCAAAAGATGATCAAAGTGGAACTTTAAAGATTTAAAAATGAAAACTTGGAAAATCAGATGCACATCACATGCAAATAAAACTTGCTTCTTATGTAACTTGATGCACGCAGTCAGTCCGTCGGAGCATCAACACCTGACACAAAAGTCTATCGTTTTAATTTGATGCTCAAGGCCAGATAATGACAAGAGGCGGTGGAGAATCAAACCACAAAGAGCCATCACTTTACCAGCTCACAAGGTACACAGCAGCAGCAGCGAGAGCCTCATTTGCAGAGGTGGAGCAGTAATATGAGGGTTGACATTTCTCCCATATCCTCAGCGAGTTAATAGAGTGTGATGGCAGCTGTAAGGCTGACAGAAACACTAAGCTCTACAGGAAGCTGTTAGAGCCACTCTTCACCAAGTCCCCCCAAGGACTAAGTAATCTACAAGTACTGCAATATGAACTCCAAAGAAATGTTAGCACTTAAGCTGCTCCCCGGCTGCCACATGGACACCACCTCCTAAACAGCTCCTAAACCCCCCCTGCTCCCCCTGATGCAATTATCATACAATCACCTGATGGCAATTTGGTGAATGCTTTGAGCGGCTGCCATAACCGTCTCATTCTTCCATCACCATTTCCACATCGCTTCCGAACGATTGACGCTTGACTGCTGTGTTTTTTAATGTCACCTCATCCTCTGCTCCGTGAAAGCACTTCAGCGAAGAGTCTGTGCTTCGGTTTATCTGCAGCCACTCAACACGTGGCACTCCAGCAGCTAAGTTTCAGAAAGTTTGAACCGGTATTAACACATTTAGTCAGACAACTAGCAAACAATTCATTTTGTTAATTACGTTTTAACTTAAAACAATTATATAAACAGCCAAATATATATAAAAAACAGGGATGCAACAATTAAATCTCCCCACAATTCAGCTCAAACCTCGATTTATGGTTTTGTTGCATTTTGATATATTATTTTTGTATTAGAAAAACAAAAAAGATATCAGAAAAAAATGCTTTATTTCATTTGCTAAAAGCAGAAAAAAGAGAAAATCGGTATGAAGTAGGAATGTAAAAACTCACTTTTCCCATAATTGTGACTTACCAACAAAGTATAGATTGTTTAATCAAATTTTAAGCAAGACAGGTGTAAAAACGAATCATCTGCTGTAAAGTGCTCATTTGGGGAGGGGGGCAGAAGTCTTTGGTACGGTGGTAAATGGGAACCAGGAGTTGCCACGACAAAAGAAAAGATCAAAAATATGTCGCTCAGACTGTTTTATTATTGTCATGATTATTAAAACAGCAGTTCTTTTAGCTGGGGTGCTATTACTAATGCTTAAATAAGCTTGTAATGAGGGGCAGATGCCCCCCTTGCCCCACTGTAGCTCCACCCCTGCTGCTGCATAATTTACTTTTGCTAAAAAAAAAAAAGCATTTTTGTTGGCTTTAAAGCTAAAATGATGGACATTTTTCATACATCTATACAAAAATCTAATAAAAATATTACTCTCCTTCCCAGTTTGATTTGATTAACTTAAAAAGTTTAAAGTTAACTTTTTGTGCACTTTTTTTTTTGCTAGAGACGTATCTCACGTCTGATTCTCAGCTGGGGGACGGATCAATAACTGGATCGGCTTCCTGCTCCAGTCAGCTCGGACCGTTCAGGTGTCATGCCCCTTGTTGTTATCACATCCAGCATGTCTGAACACTGGCCCAAGATAACAAATATCCTGTCTTATCAAGCCCATTCAGGATAAGGGTGCGTTTTTTTGTTTTTTTAACGTCTGTCCGGCAGAGGTCTGTGAGGATGAAAGGTGGGCAGTTCTGCGGTCTGTCTGCTTCCTTTCCTGTGAAAAATGAGCTGATAAGATAAAAGTGCAGCTGGGCACTCGTCTGTTTTTAGCTTGATTTCTGCCACCGTTCTGCTGAGCAATTATCACCCTGACAGCTGTAATTTGGGAGGACCATTTCCACCCAGAATTCTGTTTAAATTACTTCATTTTTCAAGGGGGATGCCCAGACTTGAAGCTTAAAAAAGCCAATTTTAATGGCATAAAAAAGATCAAACTTTCTCCCCTTCCTGAGTCACCAACATTGCATTGCATCACTGGAAACCTGGCACCTGTAAAAGGCTGCATATTTGATAACAGGCCCACCTGTTCAGAGAAAGGTTGAATAACTGACTGATTAAATCTTTTTGTGACATCACCACCAATTTGCCAATCTCTCCTCTGTGATGCCACCATGTGTGCCTTTTGATGGTGAGTATGAATGAGTTGTAACCGGATAAAAGACCAAACGTAACCGACATCTGAGGAAAATGATTTGGAGATGGATACCCTCATAAAATTGAATTATTTACCTAAAAATATATTTGATTGTCAGGAACACAGAAAAGTCAAAAACTATTTTAAAATGTTTATTACAAATCAAATAAACTTTTTTCTACATAAATTAAGAGGAAGCAGTTTATCTGACAGGTTAAACAGTAAGGTGGGAACTTTGTGACAGGTGGTTGTGCATTAATGTGCAAAAATACTGCTAATAAAAAGTAGAATTCTGCATCTGCGTGCATGTATGGGTGGGAGGACAGGTGTGGAGCAGAGGTCTTACCTGGGATCTCCTGCTGAGGAACATTAGTGAAACTGAAGCCTCTCCCCATGCAAGCCTCTGCCACTTGGCTGCAGTTCCTTGCCCTAAAGTCTGCTCTTGCCGCAACTGACAGCACAGAGAAAGTGCAGATGATGGTCTCCAGCCTGATCATGATCTCAGCTCCTCTGCAGCACCGCGGCCGCTGCCTCACAACTCCACTGCAGCAGATCCGCAGGTGCGTAAAAACCGCGCGTAATAGTTGGAAAGACAGCTGTTAAATGTCTACTGGGGCATTTCTCAAAGAAGCCGACCAAAAAAGCATGTGTCGCTGCGGAAAACGAGTGAAGAAAGTCCGCCGAGAGTGGAGGCGCCTCATGGATCCGAGCGGCGCGTCCCCCCGGTCCCGTTGACTCAACTTCCCACAGCAGGAGGCGTCCCCCCTGCGCGCCGAGTTGGAGTGGAAATGCTCCGTGGACAGGAGCGCTCCGCGTTCTGATCCGATGCACAGTCCGGGAGGGCAGAGGGAGGGAGTGCGACACAAAACGCGGAGTGGAATCCAGACCCACGCAGTTCATCTGCAGACACCGAGAGAGAGCAAAGCATCTGAATGTGAGGAAAGCATCATGGAAAGCTTATTATTTTCCAACTAAACAAATTCATTTTTTTTATGTTTGCTCAGCAGCTCGGATTTTTCAATTTAACGCAACCTTGTCTGTTTATTTTGAAGCAAAGAAACCAATGAAACAAATTATTTGGATTTGCAGAGTTCATCATAGACTTTGAGTAAATCAAATTGTGCAGGAGTCCACATTTGACTTCACTGACAACTTCAAACCAACAAACAAACAACTCACGCCTTCTTCTAACACATTTTCAAACGTTTAAACAATTGATGAACTTTTCAGAAAGTGAAGGGTGAAAGTTTGTGATAGGTGACAGTAAATTTAACTATCAAACTCTTACTACCTGCTGACTTTTTGTATGACTTGTCATTTTTACTGTCAAGTTTATGTTTTTGAAACGATTATTTTCAGCAAGGATTCGATTCATATCATAATTAGTAGTTGCTGATTCAATTCATCGTCAATTTTGATCCAATTTGATCTGATTCACTGTTTATGAGAACAATTTAAATTTTGGCAGCCTCTCTGCATTCAATATTAGCGTTAAGTTTAAATAATTGTGAACATTTCAGCTACATGTGTAGCTTTTGACTCCATTTGAGGTCCATGAGTTCTCCCAGGATCCTCCCCGATTCTGAACATGGACTGCAGATCAGTCTCACGATCACCATCTTTTGTTTTATTGGTGGGACTTAGGACAACATACCACCCCATGAGCCTCTGGACCCCTCCCTGTAGGAGGTTGTCTTCAGAGAGAGACCCACTGAGATGGTCTTGTTTCACAGTATCATAGTCTGGGTGGGTGGAGCTACAGTCATAGGTGTGCAAAGTGAAGAGTAAGGAACTCATTAAGGACTCTGTGAGCCAAGAGAAGTTATTTAGGATGTTAAAAAGGTTTTAAATTGCTTTTGCCTTTTACATCTGGTTGTTTCATGATGTAACCCCCTCCGTTACCATCTTCTTTTTTTTTTTTTTTACTAAACTCCCCTCTTTTGTTTCTTTTGAACCCTCAATCTATTTTTTTATATATATGTCCTTATTTAGACTTATATATGATATAATAACAGTTAAAAGACCCACTAAAATTTTTTTTGTGTGTGTGTTTTTAGCATGTTCTTATAGCATTTTCTGATGATGGAAGACATAAATAAAAAATTACGCTAAAAATTGTATTTCTGAGTATTTCTTTATGCAAATCGTGAATCAGGAACAGATGAAAAAATGTAATCTGAAAAAGAATGGACGCTCCATTCAGTTATATCCACTCAAGTAAATCCATGAACGTCCTGGTTCCCATAACTCAGAGGCAAATTTCCAATGATTTACTGCCACTCTGCAGAAACTATGTTCGTGATTTTGGCTGTATAATCATAATTAAAAGACTATGGGGAACGCTTTTAAAATGATTGGAAAAAATAAGACATTTGCGATATATAGCAGTTTTTACTGAAATATATATTAGCTAACATTTTAACGAAATAAATAGTTCAAGTTTGGACCGTTGTGAGTTCCAGTCAACTCATACAAAGCAGCCCGCTGTAGCATGTCCAGTGTGTTCAAGCGTTTATTTGTGCCAGAGCATCTTCTGCATGGAAGCTGAAAGAGGAGTAATGATCTTGTGGAAGCAACCGTGCAGCAGAGACAGATGGAATGGAGAGAAGTGTCTCACTCCACTCCACCAAGAACAGTCGCTCTGATCAGTGGTGTGAAGACGTGGTTGTAAAAGTAGCTGTTTCCCTGTGGATTTTTGACACAAGACGTCTCATTAAGCCCTCTTGAAAAGTTGCCAACTTTTGAAAAAAAGAGCATAATAAATTTCCTCTAACTAATTCTTCCTTTGTGTAATCTTTGCAGGACTGTGGTTCCAGAGAGGGTAATTACGCTGAACTTTAAAAAGGGCAAATGTTTATTCTCTTTCACTGCTAGACAAAAGCATAGCAGAAGTCTGTAAATGATGCATAAGACGTGGATGCAGAAGGAGTTGATGAAGACCAGAAGGCAGGCTTTCATGGCTCTATTGATTGGAGAAAAGCTTGATCCCTTGGTAGATCAACAGTGGATTAACATGGCTGCCATCACTGTGCAAGGGATTCCTATCAGTGTGTGATGCCACATAATGAGAGCACTTTTAAGTGACATTGGCGTGTCTCACAGGGGAGCGTTCCACTGAGAGATGCTGGATCAAGTCGCCTAAATCACAGGGGAAAGAGTTTAGCCGGAATGAAAGAAAAAAACTCTTTTTGGTGCCGACTTTATTCCCTGTTTATGTGAATACATCAGTTTGTCTTGAGCAGAAAGTCTTTCACACATGCTAAGGGTGTCTTCTGATTGGTCGGTCGCTTTAAAGTCAACTCCAATCATCTTTTGATCTACTGTAAAAGTGTTGCGAGTGTTTTTAAAAAAAAACAATTTAGCTGTTTTTAGCCCAAATCGAAAAAAAAAAACTGTTGTTTTCTGGGACATATTTTCTGCAGAGCGGCAGTAGTTCATGATAAATACACCTCGGAGTTGTAAGTAAGCCTAATTTCCCATGATCACTTTCTCTACACTCTCTCTCACTAGCTTGCGGACATTCTCAACCACAACCTAACTTACTGGAGCAACAAAAATGGTGAGTAATTTTGGAGCCAGATGAGGAAGACGAAGATGAATGGAGCTAATTTGGGGCCAATGTTATTTGAAACCTTTAATAAAACAAATTGACAAAAAAAAAGAAAAATTGGTGTTTGGCCAAAAAAAAGAAAAAAATGTTGTGTCATAAATGTTTTGCAATTCTAAAATAAACAAAATTATTTCCAACTTCAAATGTTCTGTTTTTTAGGTTTCAAAATTTCAACTTCAAAACTTTCTTTAGTTTCAAATCAAAAAATTTCAGTTTCAAAACTTTGTCTTAAAAAGGACCAATCAAAATCGATACAGGGTGATAACTTCAGTCCTGGTGCATTCACTAACTCCTAGAACTGTGAAAATTACAGTCAGAAAAAAGCTGTATTGTCTGTACTATCATAGTCTGAAGTTTGTATGAAGCCATTTTATGCAAGCATATTGGCATTTTTAATTCCTGTATTTAACTCAATAAGATGGTGCTTTGAACGGTCTAGAACAGCGTTTATGATGCTCAGTTTATACACGAGAAAACTCTGTTTTTTACACCCGTCTTGGGACAACTTCAGACTACGATAGTACAGACTACACAGCCATTTTCTGACTGCAATTATCACAGTTCTCAGAGTCAGTGAATGCAGCGGGACTGAAGTTACCACCCTCATTAATTTTTATTGATCCTTCATGTTAGCCACGCCCAAATGCGCCACAACAGGGCTAAAAGTTTTGAAACTGAAATTTTCAGATTGAAAACGAAAAAAAAAAACTGCTAAAAGTGGGAAAAAAGTTTTGAAAATGACATTTTGAGTTTGAAACCTAAAACACTAAAAAATTTGAAGCTGAAAATAATCAAGTTTATTTTAGAATAGCAAAAAGTTTTGGACATTTTACATTTCGTTTTGGCCAAACCCCAATATTTTTTTTATTTTATTTGGGTTTCAAATAATATTGGCCCTAATTTAGCTCCATATACATAGATCTATGTGTTTGCAAGTGGATGCATCAGAATGGAGTGGAACAGGGAGCTTGTGGCCCGCAAACTGTGACACACAGTAGAGGATTTTTTTCCAACTGCATTTTTACCTCTGCTCTTGATTCACAACAATAAAAAAAATTCTAAAAAATGCTATTTTAAGCTTAATTTTCTGTATAAATGTCTTCAATCGTTAGAAAAATGCATGTTAAAAACACCAAAATCATGACGGTTATTCAGTTAATGAAAGCTCTGAAGCAAGACCATTGCTCAGCCACCCGACAACCATCTCAATCACTCTCCCAGTCTGTTTATCCTCCTCATCCATTCATTTATTCCTCCTGCCAGTTCCCTCTCCTCATCCTTTACCCCTTGTCGATACTCCCTTTTTTAAAAATCTTTCCATTCAGCCCTTCTGCTTCCCCCTATTCTCTCTACATCCTCCCCGTTCCGTCCTCCCTTTCTTTTGTCTCTCCTATCGTTAGAAGCCATCTGGGGTCTGCAGTCGGAGCAAACTCATCAAGGCATGAGCGAAGCCCCACACTGAGCCTCCAACGGCGCCACCTCTTGCAAGTCAGCTCGGTTGACTCAACATTTATCACTTACATCAGAAACGTCTCTGTATTTTAACTTTCCTGTACCTCCGATGTGATTCTAGCTCATTATTAGACTTCATCCTCAATGATTTTACAGTAGCATGTTTGCAAATAAACACATGCATCTGGAAACATTGATATCTCTAGCACAAGACGGATCACAGTATTGGATATCAGCATCATCTTAGGAGTGGATGGAAGAACTCCCCATTACAGCCATGAATCTGCTGCCATCTCAATTTTTATCCTTTAATGAGACCTTTTGACCTTTGCCTCATTTGAAACACTTTCAACTGTGAAATTCAGGATATAGTTTCATTTAAACTTCTGAATCATCTATCTATATTGCCAAAGCGCTTCATCAATAATTTATCTAAATCTTTTTTTTATGGTAAAAGATACAGTTAGTGGCAATGCACTGCACCTGTTTTAGTCTTTCAAAGCTTTTCATTGGATGCTGGTAAAGTGATTTTGAACTGAGTATTTTTTTTTACATTTAAACTATAATCAGCAGCTTCTGTGTCTCCACTCTGAAGAAGACAGTAAAACTACTAATATTGGAGATGCAGTAAAGCTGAAAGCCTTAACTGCAAGATGAATCTAATGTTGGCTATGCTGTGACACTGTTTACAATGACGGAGTTATTAGGTGGAGGCACACTAAACACAGCCTGTAAAATCTTTGCCACAAATAACACATAAAAGCCCCATAAGTGTGGATATGACTGATTAAGCCGTAGCTAAAGTATTTTATAGCACTTTTCTGCAGTCAGGTAGTGGAGGGAGCTGATTTTCTACTCACTGCTGGCTGTGCAGCACCTTGGAGAGCGCTTTTTTCTTTTCTTTTTTTTTTTTTAAATTACCTGCATCTCAATGAAATTTCCTTTAATTCAAAAATAAATTCATAAAACTTTTTGACTGAATTCTTAGACAATGCTAAGTGATCCTTAGCTTTTTTCATAATCACCTGGAAAAAAGGCTTCTTATATATCTACACCAATCATAATTGGATTTATTTTAAAGGCGTTTCCAATGGTCTCTTAATTGCTACTAGACCGGTAAGCACCATTTATGGGACACATTTTAGTTTATTGCCAATGAAGAACAATGTACGGTTTTATTTTGAAGATAATAACTTCCGTTATTGTTTCTTTGATGCAATGTTCTTCTTGTGAATTCTGAATAAATGAGTGGACGGCGGCGCCATTCGGTTTTTTTACTCTTCGGTACGGATGGGCATAGTTGGCACCTCTACTGAGCCACTCTAACAACTAAAACAGTCTTTTGTTGTCACTAAGTTCAAGATAAAAATGAACAAAGCAAGAAAATTCAATAAAGAAAATTAAAAAAAACTCTACAGCTTTTTGTGTTCACATACTCTGACCTTTGAACCTGATTTCATTCCTCTTTTTAGTCTAGTATAAAAATGCCATAAGAACATGTTAAAAACACCTAAAACACAAATTTCATTGGAGTGAGTCTTTAAGAAGAGCTTATTTCAAGAGTTCATAAAGAAAGAGTTCAGCTGTGTACCAGGACACAGGTGACCTAGGCGGCTGCCTGGGGTGCCACCTGCTGGAGGGGGCACCAAATCCTAGTGATAAGGCTTTATATTAATGTGTTTTTTTATTGTATTTTTTAACAGTTTGACACACCACTTATTTTATGTAAAAATGAAAAAAAAGAAACAATTAAAAACATAAATAAAATAACTCAAAAGTTTGATGTAATCAATACATTTGCCCATGCGGTATTGCCACTGTTAGTGCTTCTTTGAAATTTTAAGGATGAAAAAGCAGCAGAACAAGCCCTTAAAGGCCAAAAAAGGAAGAATGAAGAAGAAAAACTGACTCAAAACAGAGGCTTGTCTATTTTATTTACATTCAATTACTTAGAATTTCACCCCCTCCACATTTTGGTGAAAAAATAGTCTTGTTTTTGGTTCAAAAGGACGAATTTAACAGCCGATCTAATTTTTCCCCTTGTCCTCAAACCTCTAACACTGGAGTTGGCCAAAGACCAGGCCTGCTGTGTACATTCTTAAAACTAAATATTTAGGTTTATTTATTCTTAATCTTCCAAGTAAAATCAATGAGTGATGACATTGAAAGTTCTAGTTTTATTTTCTGTTATTTCGTTTCATAAAATTGGGTCTTCTTGCTAAATCTTGCTCCACAGATCTGATACAGTAACACGGTGACACAGAAATCACTGAAAATGTAAGCGACTTTTACAGATGTGCCAGTGCATTCTGAAATTCTGCCAGCAGTTTTTTGCTTTTACTGTGAGTATTTTTTATTTGTGCTGCTGCTAAATTACATCCTCTGGAATGAATTATAAGGTAGAAAAACAGTCACTTCCTGCGCTTCTAGTCAAAGCCAGCTTGTCACAATCTCACTAAACAGATTCCTGTCTGCCTGCACATTTTCTCTTTGTTGTGCTTTGTAGAATTGTACTTGTTTTGGTTTTCACAACCAGGGAAAAGAGTGAGTTTGAGGTGCTGGAGAGTGATGTATCAGTTGCACTTAATGCAGCAAGATTTGGCAGTAACAACGTAGAGGAAAAAGCCTGAAAATAGATTGTTTAGTCGCACAGGAGAGAAAACAGAGAGCAATAAAGTCAAACAAAATTGGGTTTAAATGGCTAGAACACTTTAAGTTGTGTATAACAGAAAAAAAAATGTTGACCTTGTTTGAGGCTTAAAAAAAACTCCAGAACCTTGCAGACCCAAACGTGTGTGCAGCCAAAACGCAGCTTGATGTTGATGTGATGCTCAAGCTTCAAAGTGGTGTTGCAGCATCGTTGCTCACATGTCCAGACCACTGAGGTGGTGATCTTACAGCGCAGACATGAAAGACCTTCCTCCTCTTTTGTCACACATCTGCAGAAGAATCTGCAGAATCGGGCCAAACCTCTCCAGGAACAGACGACCAGAAATGTTGTCCTTGAGACTGGAGCACGTTGTAATTACTATGTAAATGCTCTGCTGTCTATGTTAGCGGTTGTCCAGAAATTTGCTCTGAAACCAAAGCAGTACAAAACAATAGTGAACCTCCTTTTTGCTTCAATAACAAGGATATTTTAAGAGATGTTTTCTTAGTGAAAAAAGGAAATAAAACAATAATCAATACTTAATGAACTGGTCAGCAAAAACAACAATGTGACAGTAAGTTATTACAATATAATTAAGTTTAGAATTGAACAAATAATTCATCCATTCACGTCCTTGCAGTCTGAATGTTCATTTAAAATGTTTCTCACAGCTACATAACTTATCTCAGAGATGATAAAATATTCAGTTCATTTTAATGGGATTTATATTTAAATTCATGGATCAAATTTGATATGGACTATAAAATGGACAGAATATGTTCTAACTTGCTTTGAATCATGACTCCATTTTTTATTTTTTTATTTTTTTTTTTATCTACCTGGGTTGCAGCTTAATGGAATTTTTTCCATTCCCTCTATTTACTGTTCTTCCGCCTTATATAAAAAAGAAAATCCATTTTTCCTTGTAGGCTCTGAAAGCTCGTAATTTTGAAAGGCTGCATCCGGATCTGATGAAAATAGATGGGTTGTGTCAAAAATCCTCAACAAGCCAAAGAAATAAAAAAAGCACTCTGGATGGATTGAAATTGAAATATTTGTCAATTATATCGAAATGATCTCACGTGAAAGGGTAACTAGCACCATTTTTCCTCATATTGTTGAAACATTTTCAGAGGAAGGTTATTTCAGAAAAAGACAAATCTTAAAGGGTTTTTTTTAGAGACGAGTTTTGTTGTGTAATTGAGTTGGAAAAGCTAAATAATAACTGTCCCGGTGCATTTTGTTTTAAAAGAGTCTATTCATGACCTGCTTTAACCATATTTGAGCTGGGCTTCTTTGCTGTACAAATTAGTTTACTATCAAATCAGTAAATTGCTATTAGGAAAGAATAAGTTAAATTTAAAAAATGATATAGTGGACGGTCTGTTGGGCTCCCATTCATACATTAATGATTTAAAAAAAGTGCATTTTTGCAAAGAAATAGTCCACCATAATTTCTTAACAACTAACTCTAATTAAATTTTTTTTTAATTAATAAATCTTTATCTATATAGTACTTTTGATACAAATGGGAACACATAGAGCTTTACACCAAAATACATTTTATTTAAACTAGATATATAGCATTAACTTCAATAATGTGAAAGCTGTAAGCTCAATGTGGCTACTGAAAATGCTAGAGCAGATAGTTAAAAATGCTGAAGCCGATAGCTGAAAATGCTGAAACCGAAAGCTTGCTAAAATATTAGCTAAATGCCGAATTAGCTTAAAAAAAAAAAAACTGGAAAAATTTCTATTTTTTCCAAAACAGCATGCATATTATTAAAATATTAGATAAGCTCAAAATTAGCCAACAAACTCAGAAAAAAATGTCTAATTTTGCCAAAACAGCTAGCATGATGCTAAAATATTAGGTAAACTCCAAATTAGCCTGAAAAATGGAAAATTATTTAACTTTGCCAATATTTTTAGCATATTGCTAAAATGCTGTAAAGAATGCTATAAAGCATTCACACAAAAAGAAGGCACAATAATCTAAAAATTGAACTCCACATGCACGCACACACAGACACACTCTAATTCCCTTAACCGATGTAGATAGACGATGGTAAACAGGCTGTTTTTTGTGTTTTAACGTGCTCTAGTAGCAGTTTTGCATGATGGAGGATATTTCTAAGGAAAATTAGGATTAAAAATGCATTTCAGAGTATCTCTTTATTTAAATCATAGTGAATCAGGAGCAGATGAAAAGATGGACTCCACATGGTGCCTACTCCGCTTTATTCTGATGGATCCCCTGGTAGACGAATGGATCCATGTCCGTCTTTGTCTTCCTCCTCCAAGCAGGAATCTGGCTCAAAACTGTACATCTGGATAGCACCGATGTCTCTCGCCATTTTGGTGCATTGCTAATGCTAGGTAGGGGTTATGATAGGTTGTAAGCTAGCAAGTAAACAAAAGGATCATGGATAACGAGATGAGGCTTATTCTGTGCCACTGCAATTCAGTGCAATTAACTATGTGTTCCTCTGAAGAAACCATGTCCTAGAAAATGACAGGTTTATTCATTTTGCCTAAAAAAAGGACTAATTATAATTAAAAGACCACTGGGAAAATAGATTTAAAAGATGATTGGAGTGGTTAAAGCAGAATTCTAGTTCATCACATTGTTGTAAATTACCTAATTCTACTGTCAGAGTTCCCGATTTATTAAAAAAAAACATATTTGGAATATAACTCACATCCGGGTTAAAGCAGGCGACCAGACCATCAAAGATCAAAAGGTTTAAAGTCATTTCAAATATAAATTGTAACAGGTTAAAAAAACGTACATACAGTAACTTTAGATGTCAACTTTCATAAAGCCTCGCTTCGCTTGTGTTATTTGGGATTTATTCCACCATATGGTTTTACCGGGGACACAAAAATGGGTCTTGATGCCTCATTAGTTCAGCAAATGGTTTAAATCACCAAGCTGTTCTGGTGCTTTCTTAAGGGAATGGGTCAATGCGGAGCACACATTTTTCTGACATACAGCTGTCTGTTATACTGAGGCCAAAATACACTCCAATCCCCCATAGTATTGCTAGGATTTTTCAAATAACAGGAACAACTTATTATAAAGAGCTTGTGATGAATTCCAGGAGCATCAGCACAAGAAAATAGAATTGTATGTACTTTAATTCAACTAATATCAAGTCGAGATGGATTTTCTTTGGTTTAATCACAAACAAACGTCTTTAATGTTTTATTTTCTAATATTGTAAATACATGTTTCCTATCCATTGAGATAATGGTTGTTTAGTTTGGTCTTGAGAAACTGTTGAGCTTGGAAATGTATTTTGGGTGGAAAGGATCTTCTGGGCTTCATAAAACACTGAAAACTTTCATTCACGCAAGGCTGCTTTTGAGATGAAGCAACCTGAAGTCAATACGGAGTGTGTAATATCTGCATCGGATCACATCAGAAGTGGTTCCAGCTCCACAGTAAAGGTTCCAAAATAGAGTAATAATTACATTCTTTTTACTAAATTATCTATATCTGTGAGTGTCTCTAAGCTTTCACCTCCTTTACCTGGATGTTCAACATGTCTGCATCCTATCACACATCTTCATCTCATCTCAGCATCAGAACATGCCGTGGAGATTGTCCAGATGGGTTCTGTAAGAACCTTGTGGTACCACCCAATCAGAACCAGTGCAGTTCATGGTTATATATGTGTCATCTCTGGCTACTTCAATTTATGAAAAGAAAAAGTTACAATTTTAAATTATTTAACTTAAATAAATTAAATAAATGTACACGTTAAGCTGTTGTAATTCAGTTAACACAGAATAAAAAAATAAAAAATAAAAAATTGTAAAGATATCATTTAAATCCAAATTCTTTATTTTTTTTTTTCAAAAAACTGTAAATATATTGCTAAATGACAAATCCCTTTGATTTAGGAATATTTTTAAAAATATTTACCATGTTCAAAAAACCTCTCAGTTAAAAATATAACATTTTTATGTGCATATATTTTTCATATTTCATAATTGTTTATTGAGCTTTGTATCTTTGACACAGTCTCTGCATGTTTCGCCTCCTTACAAGTCTGTCAAAGCCACAACTTTGAAATTTGATCAGACTTCAATATAATGACTTTTTTGAATGAGAAAACTGAGGCCGAGAAGAGAGTCCTGTAGTCAACAGAATTATTCATCAGAGGTGAAAATGCCTGAATTATGCATTTACCATGGGGATACTTGCTTGTGAACTTTTGTAACTTGCTTTGATTTTTGTGCGATTTTGTTTTGACTGCATGAAAAGACTCTTTTATTCTGTTGTATCCAATATTCTTTCTCATTTGTCAAAGTCTAGTAGTGCTTTAATCTTCATAATTGCCCTCCAGGTCCTGGGGTCTTTTTAACTGTTTATTTATTTTTACTAATTGTATTTAACATAAGCATTTCCCAGTTGTTAATAGTTATATTTCTTAAGATGGAAATCATGAATTGTTCTCCTGGTGACACTTTTCTCCAGCTGCTGTAGTACTGGGATTGGTGTTTGTATGAATGGGTTGTCCTAATGACCTTTTTAAAATACTTTGAAAGTATTTTTTTTTACCATATATTTTATTGTATACTACTTACCATTTATTTGTAAGTTAATACCAAATAACAAACCTTTGTTGTCTAAATTTAAGCTTGTTTGAAGCTAAATCTTACTGAGCAAGGTGTAGTTAATCAGGTAACCACTAGGGGCTCACAGTAAAAGTAAAGAGGGATTTCAGCTTTGGATTTCCGTTTGCGTCTCTAGTGCTTTGGTTTAAAAAAAATCGGAACGCTAACATCACCTTCATCATATCTGCGTCGGAAGTCCAGCCTGCCACAACGCAAGCTTTACGCAAGACTTATAGTTCCAGTCTGTTAACGTGGTAAAACAGGACACAAGGGTGATTTTCAAAATTAAACACGTTGTACTTTCAAAATAAAACTTTGTAAAATGTATTTTATATTTAGGGATATAAAGTCTAGTCGCATCTAACCTACGATTATGCAGGTTAACAACGCAAATAACACCATGTCTATTTTTGCCATGGACTACTGGTTTTATTTTGAAAGTTAAAAAACATAACATCATTTATGACACAAACCATGCATCATACAAGAACTCAGTGAGGAAGGAGACGGCATGGGGTCTGATTGCTAAAGTTCTGGATGTGGATGCCATGGGGGTGGCGGGACAAAATACTCCGCTGGTAGCAAAGTAGGAGGAGGGACAGACCAACAGGTACAATGTGAATGAACTGAAGGTCTTTAGATGGACTCCTCACAAGGCGCTATGGAGACGCACCACAGACAGATCAGTGTATTTTTATTCCTTTTTTTTTTATTTATTCAGCCTTTATTTTCCAGAAAATCCCATTGAGATGAGATCTCTTTCTAAAGGGAGACCTGAGCCCTAAATTTGGGGTAAACCAGTCCCCATTCACGCCAATGTAATAGGGTCTTTATAAGAAAAATAGGAATAGTTGCAGTATTGGAAATGTATTTCTTTATTTGATTGATTGATTTTGTTGGTTGATTTAGTTTATTAATTTATTTGGTTGGTTGATTTTATTTGTAGAAAACCATTCATGAACATTGTTGTTTCATTGTCCCATTGGAAATCGTATTTTTTCTCTCTTAATTCTTTTTGAAATGAAAAACCTTCTGCATCATTCTCTGTTTTAAACATCTTTGTTCAGATTATTCTGAATGCTAACTTTTGCATGAATTGTCAGGCGCTGTGGGGAGTCGGAACATCTCCTGCTGCACTGAACAGATGCTCAGAGGACAATAACGTTTAATCCGCTCTCTGTGAAACAAGCTGCTGTGTTTCGGCAGAGAAGACTTGCAGGAGAGAACTGAGAAAGCAATAAACAAACAAACAAACAAACGCCTGCTTCTCTAGTACTAATTCAGCAATCAAGGTAATTAGACAATTGTGTATCACCAAACCCTCGATTGCACCGCCACCCACTTTTCACTGGAAGTGAACAGCCCTTCAGGTGAGGTTCACTCAGTTTTATCCGCTCACTCATGGAGCTTTTTCGAATTTGCTTTTTTCAGACCTCCCACTGAAACCATCTTACAAGGCATGAAGCCCAGAGATGTCACTGAGGAACAGAGAAATGGACGGATACCCTTCCATCCATCTTTTCAGCTCACGTCATTCTTTTCAAGGTTGAAGGAGAGCTGAAATCTACACCAGTTGAAATGGAGAACAGCCCTGGAAGGCAGCTCGTCCATCCACAATAATGCAAACTAGATGCATTTGTTTATAATCAACATATTTATTCTCACAGATCATTAAAATAAGAAAAAAAAGACAATCCTTGCACAAATCTCTGTATCTCACTCTCAATCGTATTCCCATCCAGCCATGCAGCTGCATGCAGTCGTCTGTGTAAGTGTATAATACCCTCATTTCTCATATAGAAATTATGTTACTGTCGATGGATGACTGATACCAGACTCACAGCAGAATTATTGAAGATCCCGAAAAAGATTTACCTGCACTGGCTGCTGAATTTTTGCTGATGAAATCATTTGAAATTGATAAAATAGTAAAGATTCCGTGTCAGAGCTAAGTGGAGATAAAGTGTTAATCAAGCTGCCTCATAAAGAATTTATCTCACCATTAACGGAGCGATAGATGAAAGCAGTAGAGAAAGGAAACGGCACAAAAAGGATAAAAGAAAAGGTGATGAGAAAACAATATGCCTCAGAAAGAATGAAATTAAAAACATCAAAATTATTAACTAGAGCAAATTGATCCCTTTTAATGCTATTTATAAATAAATGACTTATGTCAAATGAAGCTGATATTAAAAGCACAAAAATCAGTTTAAAATATAAAACTTTTTGGGAAACTGTGGCTGAAGGATTCTCTTCCATGCTGTTACAGCACTGTTATGTAAACTGTAACTTCCCACTGTTAATGGGCATTGATTGTTACAATTGAGTGCACGGTGGTGTTCAGTAATGATGACTGTGCAAGTATTCCAAATGCCAATACACAAGCTTCAGCTGTGAAAGTAAAAGTTTATTTATAAAAAAAAATGTGGGAATTAGGTAAAAAGGAAAGGAGGTATCAGCATTTGTCCCAGCTTCAGAGAGCCCAAGGCAAGGTGTACTGGAGTGTTAAACAGTAGGGAGAGAGTGTGGGTTAATTTTGGATTGTCACGCTCATGTGATCACTAAAACACATCTGACCACACAGTAAAGACTGCAAGTGTTCTGTGATATAATGGTGTATAGTTTCATTTTACTATACAGAGTAGATAAAACGCATTACCCCCCTATGAGTCTCACCTGCCATTTTTTCCAAAATTCTTGATCATCTAAAGACTTTTGGACAAAACTACAGGAGCATTTGAAACATCCCCCTGGGGAGAGGTGAGCTGCAGACACAGCTGTGCTCGAGAATAATGAAGTGTCACCATTGTTGTAAGTGTAACAAAGAAAAGAGTCAACTTCCTAATGTTGTTTTGGGGAAATTCATTCATTTTGTAACATGGAAGCTCCTGAGGCCATTTTCAAAACGTCCTTATAGACGAGAACACTCCATTTACACTTTCCTGCAGCCAATCAGAACAAAACATTTAAAAGACGAAGACGAAAATAAGATAACAATTCATTTGAATTTAAACATGAAACTCAAAATAAGAAGGAAGAAACAATACAACACATTTAGCTTCCTCTTAACGATTAGGTACACCTGTCCAACTTCTCGTTAACGCCATTTTCCAATTAGCCAATCATATGGCAGCAACTCAGTGCATTTAGGCTTGTAGAGATGATCAAAACGCTTCAAGCATCAGAATGGCGATGGGTGTTGGTGTCAGACAGTTTACAAACAAAAAACTTTCATTTTTTATTTTTATGACTTTAAAGTCATAATTTTACGAGACAAAAATTTGTAACGGTTAAATTACAATAATAAAGTCATATATTTACGATTTTTAAAAGTCGTAGGCTAAAGTTATTATATTTTTTACTTGTAAATGCATGTGTTTTAAAGTTGTAAACTTATTACTTTAAAAGTAGTAAATTTACAGCTTTAAAGCATTTACATTTACAAGAAAAAAAGGTCATAAATTAACGAGAAAAAACATCAAAGTTGTTTATCAGTGCATTTTCTGAAGCTTTATTTCCAGATAAGATTCAAAATCAAAGAAATTCTGAAGCGTGTGGCGACTCAAGATTAAACTATTATTATCACAAGAACATTGAAAATGTTTTTTTTTTTTGTCATGTGTCCGTGTCCCTAATTTAGCTAAATTAAAATTTTTAAAGTAATACATTTGTAACTTTTCTCTCATTTTTTATTTCATTGCACCTACTTTTGAGAAGATTCTTTTACCACTCTAAAAAAAAAAAAACATCACAGCTTAGCACATCCTGATGCTTCAGACACTTCAATTTAACTAATGAAATAAACATCCAGAATGAATTTGGAGAATGGTAACACCCATACCAATTTTAGAGCATTCCATTATGAAAGAATGATGTAAGCTCGAAAAGCATGAAAATCCCTTAAAGGCGTCTAAATAAATCTTAGTTTGTGAAGATTTAATACGCAAACTGATGGGAGAAAAGTCTTTGTACATTTTTTTTTTTTTTGGGGGAAATTAAAGTAGCATAAGCCAGAGCACGAAGCTTTGTATCTCTGCAAAGTCACTGTGTGACAGTTCCAGCTGTAGACAGAGCTGACATCATTGGAATTAAAGAGTCTTTAGTTCTTTTATAGAAGTGCATTTTGTCTGAGTTAAAAAATGAACTGGAAATCATATGATGTAGTCATGGGAGAGAGGTGTCAGGGGTTAAATGATTCAGAGTCACAGTTCAACAGATAAAGGAATCCTTGTTTACAACTCCCCCCTGCCAGAAAAAATGGAAGATATCAAACCTGAAAAAAAACTTCATGACAAATGACAAAAAAAGGGAAAAAAAATAAAATCTTAAACTAAAAAGTAAATAACAGATGATAAAAATCAATGCTGAGAAAAACTATTCCAACACATGATGAGGATCCAGCAACTGAAAATAACCAGGGAGCACTGAGGGTTGATCAAACCAGCAGGCAGCACTTAATTGTGACAGAAACTGTGTGTGACAGGAAGCAAACAAAAAACACGCAGACTGAGCCTAACGAACCCGAACAAAATATCAAATGCGAAACACGAGCAACATCCTTTTAAAAATAAAACCAAGAAATCAGAAATCACATCACAGATCATTTCACACACAATAAGCAAAACCAATGTAAGCCGAATTACCAAATCCCATTTCATACGAGATATTTTTAGATTTAAAAAAAACAAACAGCTGAATCCGGCATTACAAAAAGAGACAAGTACAGCATACCATTTGTGTGATTTATTTTATAACCAAAGAAAAGGTTATTTTAATTTTTGAAAACTTTTGATCTGAACATCAGATCCAAAAAATTAATCGCTATTCTGTCCAGTTTTTAAATGTCACTCCTGTACGGAAAAGGTCTCGGACAAATGTTGGGAATCCTGTGCTGATGTGGTGTGCTTCTAAAGTCTCCTGATGTAAAGAACAATTTTAGTATTTTTCATCACTCAGTGTTATTAGACATTAGACTTGAAAATTATGTCAAATAATAACAGTACATTTCTCTTTACTTAACATCTAACTTTCAGATGTTTAGTCTATTTTAAAGTGTTCCCAGTGGTCATTAATTAGGATTTTCGCCCCAAATAAAAAAAAAATATAGTTTTCTGGGACATAGTTCCTGCAGAATGGCAGAAGATCATTAGAAATTGGCCTCAGAGTAAGGCCCAATCCAAATTCTTCCCTTCTCCCTACCCCTACATTTAGCCCTCCAAATGGAGAGTTATCTAAAATACACTGAAAAAACAAACTTTTCGCTTCAGTAATATATAGTTATTCCTCGTAATATCTACATAATAATTCAAAGATTATGCAAATACAGACATTTTTCTCGTAAAGAACTTAAAGTTTACCTGTTTTTTATGAGTAATCAAAAATGTATATTGTTTATTAGTAAGATCTACTTTTCAAATTGTTTTCATCATTTTTGGAGCATTCAATTGAAATGTATTGTTTTATTTACTTAAGATTTGACCATAATCTTACTTGTGGACGCAAGTAAATTTTACCAGATTGTTGTTGGTAGTTTTTATATTTATAAATGCAGTAAAATTTAATTAGGAATTGTTAGTGCAAACTGTTACAAGGATTTTCTTAATTTAATCTTGGTTAATTTTTTTTCAGTGTAGTGTCTCAGAATTTGGACATCACTTTCGCTCGATGATGTCACCATCAAGCTAGCGTTTGCTAGCGTTTGCTAGCGTTAGCCCGGAATTTCTTGCACTAGAATACACATAACAGCTGTTTTATAACTTTAAAAAGGTCATACTACGACAAAAAGTCCTTACTTATATTTAAATGTAAATTCTGTGCTTCAGAGTACACCCACATGAAGAAAAGTACTTCTCCTCCGCGGCTTAGTGCAACGCGGTTTACCCTCCGCTTGGAAGGTGGGATTTTAAAGATATTTCGGATACCACTTCCCTACAAATGCCCCTACAAATAGGGGGTAGGGAGAAGGGGTAGGGCAAAGAGAAGAGTTCAGATTCAGAATTCAGACTGATTCCCTCTGTTCCCATCATCCCATTGTGTGCACATGCTTTTGCTAGCTTACAGCTGCAGCTAAAAAAGGCGAGCAATATCAGAGCTTTTCACTTTTGAGCCAGATGCCAGCTCAGACAGCAAACATGAATCTATTTATATGCACGTGTATGCTTATTTTTATTTATTTATTTATTTGAACAGGGACAGTGTACATTCATGTACATTTCTGTAAATGTGCCAGTGTTAGCTACAAAGCTAATTTTCCACCGTAGTTGAAATGGAGTGGAGAAGGAAGGTTGTGCCCCACCGACT
>NC_050532.1:20364810-20372095 GCF_002922805.2 Oryzias melastigma
TGTATGCTTATTTTTATTTATTTATTCATTTGAACAGGAACAGTGTACATTCATGTACATTTCTGTAAATGTGCCAGTGTTAGCTACAAAGCTAATTTTCCACCGTAGTTGAAATGGAGTGAAGAAGGAAGGTTGTTCCCCACCGACTGTGTCATTGCGTCAATGCTACAAGCTTTTTCCATAGCATTTTTTCATCTGCTACTGATTTACAGCAATTTGAATAAAGAAATACACTAAAATGGAATTTTAATCTTAGTTTTGTTTATATATGTGTCCTCCATCATGAGAAAATGCACAAAAACATGTTAAAAACACAATTTTCATCTGAGTGAGTCTTTAAATCCAATATTAATTTTACTTATATTATATTATTTGTCATTTTTTTATTTTAACACTTCACCCTTTAACACGGGAGATTTCACCTTAACAACATAGACTCTATGTCGTACCATAACTTTTCAACCATTTATGTGATGAGCAAAATTCCAGTCGCCTCTTAAGTGGATACAAGTGGCTTCCAGAATCTGCTGGAATTATATGGATTGTGTAAAGAGTTGAAGAGTTATGGTGAGTCAATGAACATGTACATTGGAGCTAAAACACTGGTGTTAAAGGGTTAACTACCCAACCAAGACAAAATCATTTTATACGTTTTTTTCTTCTGCCTATTGCCTTCAATCAATCCATATTTGAAATATGTTTTCTAAATGTGCACTACCAATTGTTTGAGTAGTTAACAGGAGAAGATGCTGTCAAATTAGCACATTGAATCCAGTAAAATTATTCATAAATAATGTAAATCAAAAGTGTCCTATTTAAAATTCTCCCCTTAAATAAGTTTGCTCTTTCCTCCATTTCTAAAACACACATTTGAGTTCAGCTCATCTATATCCAGCTGGCCATTTGTTGTGCCATATTTGCATTCCGAACTTGTTGCGATTTCCTCATCCTATTGATGTTCAGAAAGACAGATTTAATATGCTGTGCAATACTTCAAGCTTTGGCCCTTCCCTCCTCTCAGGGCATGTAAAGCAGCATAATGAATCAGTGGCAGACACTCTTAGATGAAGCTAGTGTCAACATTAATGGTATGGATTTGCAAAATTTTTATAAATAATCCAAAGCCTGCTGTGCATGTGTTTGACGCTGTGTTGCTTGCTGTAAATGTCAGAGGAATTTCAAACACATGCAGTGAGATGACTTATTGTGGATTGAGATGAGCAGTGAACAAGTGATACACAGTGTGCAGCCGAACACATTCTTAAATCTCTATGTTTCTTCATTCATCATTTTTGGCTGTTATTTATTTTTGTTTTTACATCCCGAGAAGTATGTTTTTTGGGGTTTTTTTGTAGTCTTGGAATGTTTTTCTGTCTGTTTTAAAAAAATGTTCTGCTGGTGTGGGAAGTTTTTCTGTCTTTTCTTGTTTTTTCCCCCCCTATCTTCAGATGGGGGCCAATTGATTGGACGAGGACCTTCAGCTCAGCATTCAAATACTACCACATCATCAATTGGACCCCCGCCCCCCCCCACCACCACCACCAGTGCTTTATTTATTTATTAATTTTATGTTGCTTGAGGTTTTCCTTTTACAAGCCCATGCACAGAGGTGTAGCGTAAATTAGGGGCTCGTTGGATTAATTGTGATCTTGTGTTATGTTTGGTAGCCAGTTTTCTTTATCTTGTAGCATATGGCTTTATGGGTTTGCCTTTTTTTCTGTAGTTTGGTTATGTTGACAGTTTTATTGTGAAATTAAATGATAAAGGCACTTTACTTTGATGATTTCGTTTGGGCTACACGTTTGGAGAAATTTGACAAGTGCACAAAAGCTGAATTACTAATAGTTCCTAATTTTTTTATGCTCATAAAATGCAATGGAAACAGAACCTGTAGAAGGCCTTTCCACCTCATACTGGAGGTTGCACATAAAACAGTGTTTGCAGTCTAAGTGTGGGTCTGCTCCACTTTTTTATTCCGTGCTGCAAACTGACATTCATCATGATTGTGCCTCCATGAACGAGAGCTAACAGATCGATACGGCCATGTTAAAAAAAAAAACAGCCTCTCTTGAATCAGCTGAGTCTGACTTTAGGAATTTGACAGTAAGTTAGAGCCCCGCTGTTTCAGTGACAGCGCCGTCCTAAATATTGACACTCTCTTCCAGCGGCGCTGTAGGAATATCAATGGCCTTTCATTGTCAAAATTCTTGTGCAATCGATTCTAGTCTATAGATAGCGGGAAATCATTCTTTGAAGGTGCACAAATAAGACCAGCAGATGAGAGATGATATGGTTGACCAAACCTTCAAAGTTCAAAGCTCCGCTGCTGTCTGCTTTGCTGTTTGTGAGCAGATATTATTGCAGGGAGTTGAAAACACTTTTTGGGGAAAATATATGTGGAGTCAGATTAACACAGGGAATCAGTGCACATCTTAGAAATACAAATTGAACATCTATATTATATATTCACATGAAGATATATAAGAACGGCATCTTGATGGTGCGAACTTGGTATTTTTGCAGAGAAAGGACAATTAAAAAGAAGTGTGCATGCATTCTCTGACATGTGCCATGAAATTCCTCATTATTTTGACACATTCAACTAAGGTGTGATTTCTGCAACTTACTTTAAAGAAAAGCAGTTTAGAAGAAAAAAAGAGAATACAATAAAACAATTTAAACATTTTATAATTCATTTTATTTCATGAATTTTGTATTTATCAAGTGCAATATCTTCATAATTATGGGATTGGTACCCAGCCTTTAAAAAATAGGGATAATGGTCTGCACCACATATACTTTCCTGCTCTTGCTTCACCAAATTACAGCTCGTTCGGAGAAACTGCCGAAACCAAATTCCCCCGAAATCCTGAGGATTTTTTGGAGACATGAGGCAAACATTTGCAAGTGGGTCCTCCCGCTCATGTTCTTATTAAATCATAAGCAATCCATCTTCACAATTTTTTTAAATGAATTACTGCAGATGAGTAGACTCTACAAATAATGTAAAGAAAGCTAAAGCCCACATAAATGACTGGATACCTCTTTAAAAATGAAATATGAAAAAGGTACGTGGTGAAAAGCAGAGTGATTAATAGTGATTTAAAATGGATCCGCCTCCATGGCCCCCCCTGAGGCCCTGAGGCTCAAGCATGTGTTTGCCTCACCTGTTGGCAAGCCCCCCTTCTGAGCATGCTCACTCTTGGCATTAATCTCACCAGAGGATGACTGGTCCCTCCTCTTGACTCCCTGCTGGCATGCATTCATCTTGTGCTGAAAAATCCCTGCCGGAGCAAAGATTTTTGATCTACATGCTCAGTGGGTCTATCTGATGGTGTGCCATCTGGCAAAAACGTGTGAAAAGGGGTCTTTTTTGCCACTTACAAAGACCAACGTTTATTTTTAAAGCAAATATCCTACATATGTGGATAAAAAGTGTGGTCTGGAAGGTACAAGAACAAATTCCAACCCTGGATCTTGAGGAGTTTATCCTGGCTTGTTTTACACCGTTTCCTTACTCCAACACATCTGACCCAGATTATCAACTCCACAAAGACCTGTTAATGAGTCACAATGACTATTCAGGTATTGGAGAGAAAAAAAAAACTGTATCAAGTAAATCGACAATAAATGAACAAAGTTTAATAAAATGCTAAGCAAATAAACTGCGTTTACCAAGCGGTTGATTTTTTTTTTTTTCTTTACATTGTGCCTTATTCTGAGACTTTGTGACCGAAATTACATCTATGGTGTGACATGTTTCATTGCCTAGTATTTACTGAATGTCAATAGAATAGAATAGAATAGAATAGAATAGAATAGAATAGAATAGAATAGAATAGAATACGATATTATACAATACGATACAAAACATACGATGCAATTCAATACGATGCAGTATAGTACGATACACACAATACAATTCAATATTATACAATACAATATGAAACAATACATACAATGCACTTTAATATGATACAATACAATACATACACCACGATACATACAATACGAGACACTATGATACCAAACAAAATACTATAAAATAACCATGATTCAGTTCATCAAGCGTATTCTTTCTGTCAAATCGTGCTCTCTTGAATAATGCTTGCAGCTCAGACAACAACGTCACGTCAGAGAAAAAAAAAGTCTATAAAAAGATCAAAAAAGTGAACCATAGCCGGAGTTTCTGTGCTTCAACAAAGCTAGCAGAGCACAGAACCCTTGACTAGATATTCCACAAACATGAATAGGAGAACTTTGTTCTACCACAGGCATCGCTTCAGATTCTTGTGGAATATCAGTCAAGAAAACGACTACTTCTACAAAATACTGCTGGTTCTTATAGTGAGAAAACTTGACTTCCTATAAATAGAGAGATGGAAATAGTATCTCTGATTAAATCTTCATTATAATATTTGTGTTTTGTTGTGGTTTTTCCACATGAAAGTCCTCCAGTTTGTTTGCTACGCATTCTTGCATTAACTGTAACCTTGAATAAACTGATCAATGTCTTAGATTTCAAGGGAAACTGAACTACCTGACCCGCCCCAGACCAAGTCAGAAAACTGCAAACAAGTTCTTCTGAGTCTGTGACTCTTCTTTTGATTAAAGTGAATTTCCATCATGGAAATGACACGCTCTTAAAAGTCTGCACTGCCAGCATGCAAGGGTCTGCGGGCACCTCGGGGACTCCAAGTCTAATTTTCTTCAAACCTAAAAGGCAGATAATGGTACAGATCTAACAGCCAGCCAATTCCCAGCTTCCCTCATCAAGAATACATTCAATTTCAAGCATCACGCTGTTTGCAACAAATGTAAAAGTCTTTGCATAAATAAAGTTGGGCTCATGCGTGGGGGGATCCTAAAGGAATCGTTGATGATCTTCGCTAGTTTGAGTCTCTATCAACCTTTATGATCTGAACTTGGTCCAAATTTTGATTTATTATAACTTTGTATTTCAGTTTAGAAAAGGCCATATTTTTATTATACTTTTCTGATTCAGTCATTTATGTTTGTCTTTCTCAAAGTTGAACTAAGAAAACTAAATCTAAACATGTACAAACCATGATATTACCTCCACCATGCTTCAGAATAGGAGAGTTCTTCTTGTTAATAAAATGATCAAGAGGGTTTTTTTTTTGTTTTGTTTTTAGGTTAAAACAAAACCTTGAAAATATATTAAGACTTCCGTTGCTATGCAGTAAATATATTTACCATTTGGTTTAGTGTTCATGCTTTAAACTTGTTGCCATTGGATAACAAATGTTGTCTTCTTAAAATTCTGCTGAAAACCGAGAATATGTGCACGAGTTTGTGTCGTTTAAAACTTATTAACGACAACTTTAATTGGACACCTGTAGGTCATTACATCAGCATAAATTAGCATTGGCCAACATAAATCAAACTGATATTTTTTGCAGAAAACTAAATCAGAAATTGAAACAAACTTAAATTTACTGTCAATGTTTTTCATTTTATTTTATTAATCTTCAGTTTTTACTCCAAAGACATTTTCCTATTATATGAAGGAACCATAAGGAAAGTTTTGTTGCCAGAGAAAACCTTGAAAGCACAATTTTGTTTGCAGAAACCCTAAAATGTCATTATTTCCAGCAATTACATGTTGCAGAAAATCTCCTTTATTGTGATGAAAGCTTTTAGTTTTGTCTCAAAAAAACAAAACAAAAGAAAACCCATGCACAGTTGCATTTATAGATACTCCTACAGTCCACCCACTACTTCATCAATAAGCTCTGTAAGCTTCCTTTATGTAATCCCACACATTCCTTTTTTGATTTTCTCCGCTCTGTTAAAATGAAATGTGTCCATGAAGCAAATCAAATCTCTAAAGTGATGTGCCATTACAGGGTGAAGTCCATTGTGGAGCCAGTACAATGCCCTACATTTTCTGGTTTGTTGTGAAAAGAGCGGAACGCTGTGCCAGCAGGGTGCAGCGCTTTGCGAGACTCTTGGTGTCTGGCCTGATGCTACGATGAAAATCTCTCTGAAGGGGCAAACCACTTCAGTGATTTTAAAACTAAATGTTGTCACAACTGTACAAAAAACAATATATCTCAAACCTGCTGTGTAAACCCTGGAGCAGGTAGTCTAGCTCTTACATCTAGGACAAACGGCTTGACTGCACAGTGTGTAAGTCATGAGATCTTGCATACCTTGCATACAGTCATTACTTCCTTAGAGCAAATATGAAATGTAGTGGAACAGAGAGCAGTAGCTGTGAGGCAATATCAGTTTATTTTTGACAAATGGAACGTCTTTAGCAGGAGTCAGTGGAGTGTTTTATCCAGAGTTGGCCCCAGCTGTCTCATTCGACATTGCCAGCAGGAGTACAAGTGTCAGGAGGGATTTTTAGACAAGGAGGGTCAAACCGTCAAATCTCCTGACTGGAGATGGTGACAGATAATTGCTCCAAGCTTTAGCCTGCAAACCTTCAGGATAGTTGTGAAAAATTATGCTAATTCAAAATGAGTAATTAGGAGACATCATAATCTAACCATAGCTTAGAGTAATTTGTCATCCTATGATGACAAATGATATGATTCATTGGCCACTG
Organism: Oryzias melastigma; assembly: GCF_002922805.2. NCBI lineage: Eukaryota > Metazoa > Chordata > Actinopteri > Beloniformes > Adrianichthyidae > Oryzias > Oryzias melastigma. The sequence goes on from NC_050532.1 coordinate 20,371,388, forward strand.
TAGAATTATAAATGCTGCAAGTAAGGTGGGACCATTTTTAGCAAACAATTAAACCTTCAACAACATACATTAATGTTCACTTAGAGAACTGGAAAAATGTAATAAAAATAGGCATTATTGGTTTGTATATTTACAAAGACAAACCAATTAGTTCAACCTTTACTATTCTTAGATTCACTGAACTCATCTAGATGCATACTCCTCTCTGGTTCAAAATACTGTGAAATGTATTTATTTAATTTTGTCATTAGAAAAAAATATTTTTTTTTAATTCAAGGGGATTCAAGGGGTAAAAAGTCCGACTGCAACCTCTTCACCATGACCAAGGTCAAAGAGCTGTCAAAAGACACCATCGACAAGTTTGGAAATCTAAAAAAGACTGAGATAAACCAATCTACAATAAGTAAGGAGATGGTGAGAAGCTGCCTATAAGAATAAATTCCTACATTGAGATTTCCTGGACAACTTGCAGAATCTGTGACTGACAAACACTTTTTTGCCTTTTCAAGTCAAGCTTTTATTTTAATAAAATGCTACAAAACAGGTTGTTTCCTCTAAAACCCGTTTTATCTACTCAGGCTCAGTAATTAGTTTTCTTCGAATCCATTTTAAAAATAAAATCACAATTTATTTTTGTACATTTTTTCATACAAGGAAACAACACATGTAAAGAACATGTTTAGGACATGTATAAAGATAGAAAAGAGG
>NC_050532.1:20372108-20386466 GCF_002922805.2 Oryzias melastigma
CAATGCCCGCATACGCACTAAAGAGTATAATTATAAACTAAAAACAGCTCTGGTAGTGAGAAGCTGAACCCAAGTGTGAATGACTACCAGGAAATCGAAGATCATAGAAACAGAAAACTATGATTTAACGAGGAAATTTGAAATAAAATACTGATTACGAAACTTGCAATAATACTAAAATACATAAAATATGATAATAGCAATGAAAGACCTGAAGCAAATCTTGGCATAAAGAAAGCCAAAACTACAAAATGGACAAAAATATGTGAGCTGATGTTCTTTCTTAAAACAAAACTGCAAAAAAAACATTTTTTATATGGGAAAAAGGCGATTTTTAATCACCAGAATACAAAAAAAGCACACATTACCTTTTTATAAACCACCTTTCTTGTCTCAAAAATATTTCCCTTTTTACTTGGCAGACATAAAGCCGTCAGTATAGCACGACTTTGTAAAATGTTTAACGAACTGCGCTGTTATTTAACAGGTGTAAAAGAAAACAAATTGGCACAAAAGATGAGACACTCCAGTGTGATTCATGTGTTGTTTGTCTAAAACAGGAAACATGCTCTTTTTTTTCTCAGAAAACATAAAAACTAGGCAAAATGCGTCATATACTGTATCATGTAAGTGCTAACTAACTGCTATTAAGCTTAAATACACACTTCGCCAGAACTAAAGTAAAGGCAGACTTGGTTTTAATTAGCATTTTTTCTTTCTGAATCAGAGTGGGTTTCTGTATGTCAGTCACTCTGGCCAGATGCATCATTGAAACATTCTAAAACCCTTTTCAAAGCATGTTCCCTATATGTTCTGGAATTTTCCAGCCTCCAGATTTCTATTCTGCAGTCATCCACCAGATTATCCCCACAAACTGAACCTGACAGAAACATATGCAGAAGTAGCGAGCAAAACTGTTGCAGTGAAAGGAGCTGCGTGCCGCAGCTGGAATGTGTTGTTCTATTGTCAAAATAACTCAGCAGCTCCCAAGAAAATGTGTCATCTCTTTAAATTTTGTAATTCTTGTTGTTTTTCTGATAAAATATATGATCTAAAATGTAAAATTCATCAAGTTTGGTTGGGTTAAGTCTATTGAGTGTAAAAACAGTTGACAAAGTGAGGTGTGGCGTCAGCCTTAACAAATACCTCCAACTCTCGCAAAGTTAGGCCAAATACCTCACCATTGTTTCTTGATTAGGGTTGGGTACCAATTGGGTTTTATTCGGTTCTGGTGCCAAAATGGTTCTTTGATTTGGTTTCGGTTCCTAATCTGTGTCAATTTCGGTACTTCAGTAATAAAAAATAATTCCTACATCTTCCCAAATCAACACATTTTCATTCCCAAGTCACATATTAACGCATGATTAAAAAAAAAAAGATATTTTGGGTGTTGACATGCTAGATGCTCCCATTAAATCAGAACTCCCCAACGAGCCGCAAACGGGTGGACCGCCACTCTTTCACCGCGTGGCAAATATGCTTCTTGCTGCCTGTCAAACATGTGATCCGGAGCTAGACGCCACGGTGTCTGAGGGGTTACCGGGGCTTTGATCTCACTCGAGGGATGTATCTGGATGGCCGCCGCTTCCACTGTGTTTCTGTGTCTCTGTGACTGAATTTGAAGGCTGTTCTGCATTAACCCGATGAAAATAAGTAAAACATCACAGTTCAGGAGACTCGAGGAGGCTGCTCCCGCTCTCTGCAGTGGCTGTCTGTCTGCGGGTCTCCCGGACTCCGCTAAAGTCCGGGAGGCTGGCTGCAGCCAGAGATCCGCCGCACTGCGACAGGACAAATACACTTATATTGGATACATATTTTACCCACTGATCGGGTCACTGAAAACGTCACGTGCCCAAAGCTGAGTTCCTGATTGCCTGATGCGACCTGCTGTGAAATGCAGCCAGACATTCGAGTGCTGCACGCTCTTGTGCTCGCCCCGTCAGCGGTCTTATATGAGCCCGCCCACTATTGCAGGAAAGACAGAAGGATTGGCTAGAGCTTCAATGAACTAAACAGAGTTGGAGTGATTGACATGTCCTAAGAAAAATAGACCTTCAATTAACCTAAGCACCGAAATGCAACACCGTTTCCAGCAGCTTCTTTTGGTTTTGGTAGAACGCGTAAATCATAACGGTTCCTACTTGGAACCGAATTTCGATGTCCAACCCGTGTCTTGATACGGGCGCCACCATTTTGGAGCCTGTTGTTTACACTCTTTCCTTTTACCTTACAGCTCCTCACAACCCCAACCTAACACTAGCAGTACTACAGAAATGACAAGCAATATCAGAGCTATCCAGTTTTGATCCAGTTGCCAGCTTGGAAGGGGGAAATTAAGACGTTCATGGATCTATTTGTCTACAAGTGCATCCAAATGAAGTGGAGCAGGGAACTTGTGGCTTGCCTTAGTAGCTTCTACATCACTTCTACAAGATTTGCTCTTGATTCGTAACAATTTAAATAAAAATAAAAATCTCAGAAGTACAATTTGAATCTTGATTTTCTTTAGATATATCCTACATTGTGAGGAAAAATGCCACAAGAATATTTTAAAAACACCAAAAACCTGATTTTCATTGGAGTGGGTCTTTAAACCAAAAATGTGTCATGCTGCTTTTTTACACTTTGCATGAAGTTGAGCTTCATCTACCAGCAGCAGCAATCAGCGGTTTTTACTGTACCTCGTTTCATGAAGGAAGCCATACTAAAGCTCTTTATTGGCAAACTGCTAAAACCTCAAATGAAATTGAAGTTTTGAACGAGGGTCGGGCCACATCAGGAAGCTGATACAGATGGTCCAGTTTGATTATTCACACCATATAATCATGATGGATACACACAGATGTTGCATTACGATTTGTCCTGTGAGTTTTTTTTTTTCAAACTCCATGATACAACTACCCTCCAGCTTCCAAAAGCCATAAAAAGACAATCTATCTCTGTACTGCGCAGCAGACAGCTGCCACAGGACTGGTTTGTCCAGGCCAGCATCATTAGAGGTTTTTAACGAAGTGACAAAAACTATTTTTTGCAATTGAGTGTTTGCTAGGAACCGCTACGCCTTCACCTAAAAACCTATAATTATCTTAGTAAATGCAGTTTCAACATCTGAAATCTCTGCCAGTTTGTCCAATAGTCTGACCTGCTAGAAATTAGTTGGGCAGATAAAAAAAGACTGGGCAGGTTTTGGAGCCAAAAGGAACTTGGACCCCCTGAGGACAGGAAATGAGAGACAGGTGACAGCAAAGGTGAGTGGAAATAGGACAAAGAGTGACGGTGATGAAGTAGTTTGGGTAAAGATGTAACATGTGATTTATCAGCACTGTGAATTACCACAGAGGTGCTTTTAAAGTTCTTCACCTAATAAAACTTACTTAAGTTTGTTAAAAAAAAAGTTTTTAATACTTTTCTAAATAGCTACAAAAGATTAAAATTGTATTAGTGGAATTAAAGGAATCTGGTCTAGGTGGATGACATTGTATTCATTATTTGATGCCCCAAACCATGCATAGTATCATTCAAGGTCTACGGTCTAAATTTTTTATTCCATTGATGAATGTTTTCAAATATTCAGCAATTTTATAAACATGACATTATGACTGAATGCAGTGTGTGTCGCAGTGTGACCCTGCGACTGACTGGCAACCTGTTCTACTCCACCGTCTCCCAACTATAGCCGGGTTGGCTCCTGCAGCCCTGTGACCCTGAAAGGGATTCAGCGTGTTCTGAAGATGGATGGATGGATGCAAATGGAATGAAAGATGAAAGTAGCAAATGCTTTTGTGTTGTTTTGTTTTTTCATTTTGAGCAAGCTGTGACTGGGCTGTAGAATATCTAAGCTGTCATTAGCTGAAAGTTGGAGTCTGGAATACGTGTATGACTTCAAGCGGGTGAAATGGGCTTCCTCCAGAGGGTGGCCGGGCGCTCCCTTAGAGATAGGGTGAAAAGCTCCGTCACCTGGAGTAGAGCCGCTACTCCTCCACATCGAGAGGAACCAGCTGAGGTGGCTCAGGCATCTGGTCTGGATGCCTCCGTGGGGAGATGCTCTGGGCATGTCCCACTGGGTGGAGACCCAGGGGAAGACCCAGGACACAATAGAGACACTGCGTCTCTCGGCTAGCCTGGGAACGCCTCGGGGTCCATCCAGAAGAGATGGAGGAAGTGACTGGGGAGAGGGAAGTCTCGGCATCTTGGCATCTTGCTTAGACTGATGCCCCCGCAAACTGGTTCCAGATGAGCGAAAAAGATAGATGGACATTGGACTATCGCTACCAGACACTAGCACATTTTCACCACCTACAGTTGGAAGAGGTTTGGTGCAAAATGTTGAAGCAGTGCAACTCTTGCTTCAGGCTTCTTTCTTTCTGCTCTTTTTTGATGTATATCCCCGGGATATACAGTATATACGAGTTTTGAATGTGGAAACCCAAAATGCATGAATGCGTTTACATAGACTTCTTATTAGAAGCAGTCACTTGAGCCAAGGACTGTAGCTTTAGATAACAAACACAGCTACCTCTATAATTTATCATTTTAAAGTCATAAATGAGCCTTTTTTTGTTCTCCAACAGTCTGGTTGGAGAAAGCAGTAATATCTCTAGGTGATGGAAAATGTTGGGCTGAAATGCAATCATGGCCTTGTAAGCGATTAAAAGTTAAATGTAGCATCACGATTGTTGCAGGAACAGGAGGGTGAAACCTTGAATGTTTGTAATGTATGTGTTCTTGACATGTTTTATGCATGAGTTGCCGTCGGTTTGAACATAAAACCTTGAAACACAAAACATTATTTTGAAAGCTCCTAACATAGTCTGAGTGGACAAACAGGGAACCGGTTGGTGTGGAAGAAGGTTTCTGAAGGTGTTCGTCAACAAAGAAGCTCTATTGTGTTAAAAACAAACGAGTGGGAGAAGTAGGCTGCATGTTTGGGTTTCCTGTGATCTCACTTCCTCCATTTAGCTGACACTTATAAGAGCATGTTGAACTGTTTTGATAAAATGGAAATTTTCTGCAAGCATGTCGTCTACCAAACAGAACTGAAACTTTTTTATAGTAATTATCATCACACCACTGATCATTTCGATTCTAATTCATTCAAGTGAAAAGGCCTTTTGTTGGTGCTGCTAAAGATCAAGAATGTGTATGGTATATTAAGCAGGCAGGGGACTGTTGCATAATATTGAAAGCCCTGTCTTTGAATTTGCTGTGTCTCACTTGTGAAGGACCATAGACAGCAACCGCCACAGCACAAAGAAATGAAGAGAAGCTCCCTGTGAAAAACCCTCATCAACCTGCATAGAAAATTAATTGTTTTTGTGGCTAATTCACAAAGTGCATTAGCATATATCGACAGCCGCCTTGCGCCGTGAGCATACTTAATGCAGAGGCTCGTTCTCCATCCGGGCATGATCCTGGAGGCAGAGCCGCGGTTAGCTCGCAGAGGTCAGCTGAAGGAAGCGACCCCCTTCAGAGTGAACTGCAGTCTCAGCAACAAAGCTGACACAGGATTTTCTGTGTCTGTTAGCAGAATTAAACCATCCCCTGAGACATCACCGCGCACAAGGTCTGCTTTGAATATTGAATTAGCTTCACACATATTACAAGGAAATAATGGGGATTTACCTAATTCAGTGGGGAAGAATCTAAAACTTTTTATTAGGAAACTTGAGGGTTTTAAACTCTTGAGACCAAACATGAAACAGTTACTCCCTTAAGGTCCCACTCCCATCATCTTTTGAGCTATTTTAAAAACATTCTCAGTAATCTTTTAACAGTTATTATCCAATTTTTGCCTTTAAAAAAACTGTTGTTTTCTTGTTTTCATTAGCTCATTCAAAATTCTCCTGAGTTGGGGGTGAGACTGTAAAGCAACCCCGCTCCCTTTCCCATCATTCATAAAGCTACTTTCATACTACAAATTTGCATCAGACGCCTCATTTTCGACAAATTCACTCCTTGACCCTAGTCCAAAAGTGCTCATAAGCTTGACGCCCCAGGTGTATCTCACACATAATGCTAAACTTTGCTAGCTTGATGCTAACGTAAAATGGGATGTTCCATAGAATGGCTAATGCTAATGCTCGGTCAACCTAAACATACATTTCTGACTAAATAAACATCTTTATAAACTCACAGGTATGAATTTATTTACAAACTCTTTTAAGGAAATCATTTTTAAATTAACCATTTGTGGCCTAAAGCTCAGTTTTTGCTCATACTTTCTTCTTCTTCTGGAATAAGCTGTAAAGCTAAAGCTCAATCGCCACCTAGTGGTCAGACTGAAATGCCCTCCAGGAGAGGAAGAACTATTTTTGGAGTTTGTAAATCCATGTGACACTGTATGGTATTATTTCAGTTAATGTTACAGTGTGTGAACTGTATCAGATTAATATGAAAATCATCAAAAGATAAATACATTATGAATGTATTTCAAAACAAATATGTATAAATGTGTAAACTCAAAATTGAATTGAATTGAGTGGATCAAGTGGATGCATCAGAATGTATCTAATTTTCAACATCACATATACAAGTTTTTTCCAATTGAATTTTTTGTCTGCTCCTGATTCACACTGATTTAAATAAAGAAACACTTAAAAATGCAATTTTGAGCTTAATTCTCTTCATACATGTCCTCCATCGTCAGAAAAAGAACATGTTAAAAACACTCAAAACAAAAATTTCACCAGAGTGGGTCTTCAACTGTGTATGCCAGAGTGATCCTAATCCGGACTGAACGCTGTCCTGTAGTGAGAGGTGGATTTGAAATGTTGATGAAACCAGCAACACCAAACCCTCCAAGAAGAAGCGCAAACGTGCTCTTTCTCTGCAATCCTCGACAAATTCTCAACAGTAATTGCACCGGGGAACCCATATAATTGAAGTGTGTGCAAACAGACTTCCATCAGTTTGATCCTTCAGGAATCGTGGCATATTGATTTTGTGTGTGTGTGCGTGCCCTCTCATTTCATTTGAAACTCAGAGGGAGAAGGTAGCACATTGTATCCAGATACAGAGGGAAGCAGTGCTTTGTTAGATGTTGTGTTCTCCATCCTCCCCGCTAATCCCAGGGACAGAAGCGAAGGAAAAGACTTGTTCACAATCAAAAGTCAGTCTTGCATAAGCCGAGCTGAAAAACTTCCAGCAGTCACGGGTTAAGAAGCTGGTAAAAATTTCATATTATTTCTACCAATAAATGAAGAGAGGGATGGAGATAAAGAGGGGATGAACTGCGAATGCAGATTAAAGGAAGTCTGCGAGATAAAACACAATCAAGCTGAAAGGCTGAAAGCCCAACACATCCGGCAAGGAGCGCTGAGTGGACTGTATCTTAATTAGAACGGCAAAGAGACGGCCCTTCGTTTCCCATTGCTCTGAACAGAAAGCTCAAAAACATACACTAGTCTAAAAAATAAAAAAATAAAGTTTGGGTACGCCTGATAAAAATGTACAGTACAGCCTCACCAAGCTACATGGACAGGGGCACTGCTACACTTTCTAGGGACAAGAACTCAAATGTGGCCACCCTGACAATCATTTTTGGCAAAATAATACAATTTAGCACAAGATTAAATGATAAAAACTCAAAATTGAAGATTTTTGCTTTTTATAACCCTTTAAAACCTACTCCAATAATATTTTTATCTATTTTAAAAGTGGATGGCATGGAAGGTAAGGGGGAAGGTGGGAGGAGGTGACACGCTGTTTACACAGACAGTCAATGTTGCCAGATAGGGAAGTTTTACCGTTTTTACTCAAATTGGGCTGTTTTTGTCCAATCTGGCAACACTGCAGACAGATAGATGCTGCATTTGCCTGAACTCTGTAAGTAAATTCAAGCTCATTACTGTGGGTAATAAAGAAAAACTATGACAAAAGTGTTGATCCCATCACACTAGTATCGATACGTCACCTCTGTATCGATACTCAGTTCGATATTTCCACTTCGAATCCACAATGGATGAAAAACAGAGGTTCAAACATCACAATCCTCAGTGTTCAAGTAGAATAAAAACAAATCATGAGTCCATCTGTGGCTCGTGAATGAGTCATCTGCTTGAGAAACAGATGAAAATTAATCAAGACTCAATTAGTCTTTAGCTCATCAATGGTTACAAGCAGCATTAAAGTGACTATTTTTTTTATCTAAAAAAAAACGTTCCCAGTAGTGTTTTAATTATGATTATGAAGTTTTTAATCAAAATCCTTTTCAACTGCATTTCCGTGGTCACATCCATGGAGTCTGGTGGAGATTTTCCAGCATTCTCAGTCCTGCTACCGTAAGTAATGTATGAAACTCACACAAAAATCCAGTGACGGCTGATTTGCGAAAACTCAAAACACGATTTTTATCGGAGGGGGACATTAAATACCAGAACTGGTAAGTGAAATATATGTATTTTTTAACCCTCCCTTCATTGGTTGTTCTTATAAAGAACTTTTTCGATACCGAACATCTTTTCTCACAGAAGGAACGTTTCATTCTCAGTCTGCAGGATCAGTTCTTGTTCCTTTCCAGGCTAAAGTGGGAGGGTTGAGCCTTCAGCTATCAGGGTCCTCTCTTGTGGAACCGACTCCCTGATTCAGTTCATCAGACAGACACCATCTCTCTTTCTCTTCAAAGCTCGCCTTAAAATGTTCCCTTTTGATAAAGCTTATAGTTAAGGTTGGCCTGGATGACCCCGAGCCACGCTTTTAGCTATGCTGTGATACACTCTTCAGGGGGGTGGGCTGGTCCTTGGATGTTTTGGGTGTTTTTTTATCACTACCCTCCTCACTGTACACCTTTCTGTTCTCTATAAAAGTGAACCCTCGACTACAAACAGATCTTACGTTTGTCTATTTTTAATTGTCTTAAGTTTGTACATTTGGTCATTTGGTGCTTATTAGAGGCGTCTCAAACGTTCAACTTTTTGTCTGCTTTCTGGCTTTTCTTGCTTCCTTTCTGGCACCTTGAAATGACTTTGGCTGTGAAATGGCACATCATAAATTAACAGAAATAAACTCTGAAATTATCATTCAGAGTGTTCAAAATAATGATGATAAAACATGTAAAGTTTCAGTTTAAATTCATATTTAATCTCTATTGTTTTCATAGATTATGGCAGATTAAAAAATAGGACTTCAGTCTTTTAAAATCAAGACGTCAATATATTTAAATATTTAAACTCAAATTTTTTTCAAGCACATAACTTAAGTTGGGAATAATAATTTGAATCAGATTTGAATTTAAAAAAATACCAAATAGCACCCACAGGCTCTTCTCTTATTGTGAGATGATCAAATAAACTTCATTGTATGTCCACTAAAGGGGCTAAAGATACGGAATAATTACTTGAAGACGTTAAAAATTGTCAATCCATGAAAAAAATTAAAGCAATAATAAAAGATAATATAATAAATAGTTATAAGGAGAGTCATTAAAATGTTTACATTTGACCATAATTGATTTTTTTCTGTTTTTCTTTCTTGTATTTCTGTAAATAATGATCGTATACCAGAAAATTTCATTTTGGATTCAACTAAAAAAAAAGAAAAAAAAGGGTTGGACTCGATCAGTGGTTAATCTTCATCCAAAGAGCCACTTTTAGAACTTTTGCATATTGTCAATCATTGCTTATCCTTCTGTTTAGGTCTTTATTTTTGCAGTTTGAATAAATACATTTAGAAAAAATCAATTTTAAAAAAAAGTTAAAATGTACATATTGTTGCTAAATGTTTATATTATAATGTAAAAGGCTGAAAAAGCAACCTAGCATGGCTGTTCATTCACAGATGAACATCTAATATAATGTAGCAGAGGAGCAGCTGCAGCATTTTACAGCCAATTGGTCCAGTAGGTTCAGTTCTTAGGGAGTCTGGAGTCACTGAGGTGGTGAAATCCTTATTGAATTTCATTTGTGACATTTCACTAAACCTCGTAAATATTAAACTCCTGACAGCACACATAGAAAAGTCACTGGATCAACCAGGACATTAGGGGTCCTCTTCTGGGAGGTGCTAATGTAAAATTCTGTAGCAATCCATCAAGTCGTTGCTCAAGTAGACGTTTCAGTCTGAATTGAAGAAGCAACGGCCCGTCACACAGACGCGCTGCTGCCACATCTTCAAATGCTTTGGTGCCCTTGCGATGTGGAGTCTACAACACGTTTTTTTATTGAAATATTCTATGTTTTAAAAGAGGAATGTGGTGCAAGTTGATCCATCATGAAGTCAGGTCGTATTAGAGCCACAACTTGAAGTCCCAAAAGATGCCAACCTCCTGACAACCCACAATCATGCAGCAATCTATGTGTCATAAAGCCATGTGATTGCCAAGACATCAGGGTAAATAGGGGTTGTTAGAGCGCCGGGGCATGGACTGACAAGCAGAAATTCATCTCAGGGTTCAAGTACTTTCTGGATGTTTCTCATTTATCTTGTCTGTCAGGTAAGGTGGACATGAAAGGAAAGGTGAACACTCTGGCGAGGGACCCCCGCTGTCAACCTCGCGAACAGCGGCAAATAATGAAAAGTGTGGCGAAGGTGGAGCTTCTGTGGTGTCAGTTGTCAGACTCTTATAAAAAAGAGATTTAAGTTAAAAAATAAATCTGAACAAAATATAGAACATTTTGTATTATCCCTTTTTTTATTTAAATAAAATATGTATTTTTGAATGTTATATAAGAACCCCACCCCCAATTAAATATGTTTTCCTATAAGTATTATTCACTTTCTCTCCATTTTCGGTACAGTACTTGGTACTTCCTGTCAACTGAACTGAGGCACATGCATTACATTAGCAGCTGTCTCCCTCTGGTGGACATATTATGTAACTGCATACATAAAATGTGCAAATTCAGTCTCAACTGCTGGAGAACTTAAGAATCCCCTTTTTGTTAAAGTTGTGAAAAAAATGTATAGCTGAAATGCAACTACATTTTAAGATAAGTACCTTTATCACAATCCAGACTTTTTTTTTAGTTTGAGTTTCTGTACTTTTTTCAATTTTTTGAGGTTTTCTTCAAATTAGTCTAAAACCCAAATATTCAGTTTGTTTCACACAATTATTAAATGTTCACAAATTTTATAGAAAAAAAAAACATCACTACTTGAGTCCAACTGATAAAATACACTATGTACTAACTAGATGTCTTTGAGTTTCAGTTTTATTAGCTCAAATGTTATAAAATTGAATTAATATTCCACTACTCAGGTAAAAGTATGTTTAAATAAACCATTCTTAATGATGGTTCTTGTCTGCAGCCGAGTCTGGGACTTGATCCCTCATAAAGACAGAGCACTAATTTAGCTCTTAATAAGACTTTCAATTAAAATTCTGATCATAAACACTAAACTGCCTGTTCGTGTTTTTCTGACCCAAAGATTTTCAGTGCCTCTCTTGAATAGTAAATGTATTTTTACACTCATGCTATTAATTGGAAGTCATGAATGTGGAATTTTACACAGGGTGTCAAGTATTTAGAATATTTCTAGAATCTACCACTGTCTAAATGTAAACAAATATCTACTATTAGCCAAAACAGACCAAAAACGTTTAATTTTTTAAAATATTTATTTAAACGCAAAATGTACAGCTTTTGAGGTTTCAGAAATTTGAGACCGAAAGCCCCTCACATTCACACCATGCAAACCCGACGCTGATCTGTGACGCCGTGAATCCTGGAGTCCTTTAAGATGCAGAACAGTCCCCATGTCCTCAACAGGCCGGGACAAGTGCAATACCACCCAGAGCACAGAGCATTGCCACCTCTCCCAACCTGCACAGAAAGGGCTCGCTTCTGACCGACTCATTTCAGTTCTATGATCAGTTTTGCATGGATTTGCACAGCAGTAGATTGAAAAGCTGAAAGCAAACCAGCAAAACTAACCAGAGACCCACATGCACAAACTAGCATCTGCAGCTTCCCGTGAAGACGAAGTCTAGAAGTACTTGAAGTGCTCACACTGCAGTAGAAACGCACAGAACTACCTGCACTATAAGCACTTTAATACTACTGAAACCTGAGATTAATCTGTGGTGAAGACTGACCGCCACCTGAGAAGACAATGTTCGGATGAAAACACAGGCCACTATCAGCTTTGCATAGATTTGCACAACGCATCTCTTCTTGCAGTGCAACTATGCAAAACTAACAGAGAACTGACAGTCTGTGCATCAACACATAGCAGGAAGATGAAAGTCTCAGCTCCTTATGCCAGAAGGAGCACTTAGGGCAGTAGGTGCTAGTCTATTTCACTATCTGCACTAGATGCACCTTAGCACAAGCACTAGAGGAGACATGCAAGCAGGGTGTTGAGCAGGCGCTTGTCAACAACTGATCTGAAGTCGATTTGCATTCAAGAGTTTCATGGCAATAATTAGATCAAAGTCAGCAACAATCAACAATACAAACACAGCCAGAATGTTTCTTTTTTCACAATAAAAAGATGCCTCACAAACACAATCCTGCTCCAGAACAGCAGGAGGCGAAGCCTCACAGCGAGATGATGAGGTCCTCCCAGATGTGCTTTAACCAGCGCAGTTGCTTTCAGTCCATTCATGACAAGCATGAGCCAGCGTGTGAGTGAATGAGCCGGCGCCTTCAGGTTCACATTATCAGAACAGTGCTGAAAGTGCCTTCACTGCAGTAGATTTTTTAGAAAACTACCTGCACTGTAAGCACTTTGACACTACAGTGACTTGAAAGTGTTCATGTGGCATTTTCATTCATACTGAGCGGCGCCTTCAAGTCCACAATGAGCAGAGCATCCTGGAGACATGATGTAAACTGGAGGGTCTGCAAAAAATAAAACAGCATAAACACACAGTCAGCAACTTCAAGTCAGTTACTTAGGTGTGTACATTTCAATACAATTTATGTTATTATGTAAATAAAACACAAAAAGACTATAAACTTTTATTTTAAAAAATATTCTTTCAACACGCACACCCTTCAGATTAAAGTCCTTTTGCATTAAAATTTAAATGTTGTTTATAAGAAATTGAGAATCTTCATTTTTTCAAATCGGAATCAAATGACTCACAAGACTTGATTGAATACAAACAAGATAGCTAGAGCAGTTCGAGTCACCTCCTACTATACGAATAAACACTTTACTCTTTATAAAATTAATATGCAGTATTTTTTTTGCTTTCCCATATAATTAGTGACTGATCCACCTCTCAGTAGCAGCAGCTTTAAACACCCACTCCAGTTTTGGTGTTTAACACGTTCCTCTGGCATTTTTCTGATGACTTGGAACATATATAAAACAGAAATTATTCAAATTGTTGTGAATCAGGGACGGGTTCCCTTCTCCGTGTAAACAGATGGATGATGGGAAGTGGGGATTTTGCGCCAATAGTCCTGCCCACAACTTAGAGGCAACTTTCAAGTGAACACTGCTGCTCTGCAGAAACTATGTCCTATAAAAATTGTTTTTTTATATATTTTAGCTAAAAACCATAATCATAATTAACAATTGTTTATATTTTGAAGCCCAATGAGGCAAATTATTTTGTGATTTTGGGCTATATAAATAAAATTGAATTGAATTAATTGAAAGATAGCATGTTGTAATGCTTTTAAAAATAGATCAAAAGATGATTGGAATGGCTTCCCCTAATAAACCCCGTTGAGTATTTATAGATGGAGAGAAGGTGAAAATTCATTCAAAAGACAGTGAAAGGAAGATTTTGTTGATCATTAAACATTACTTTCTTGCTGCATGCAGACTGAAATATTGAAAATGTTACATATTTATAAAAAAAAACTGTTTTATACACATACACAATTTGATAGGATTTGTATTGTTACTTGTTTGGCTACTCCTTGAGCTGCCATGCCTGACAAATGTATCCTCTGTGAAACTAATAAAGTTCAATAGAAAATTCAATTGCAGAATTATCTATGTGCAGCCATTTTTCCCTGAAAGAAAATTATAAATTAGTTACTAACAAAGAATATTGACATTTTTTCCTTTCAATGACCTGACAGACGTGTAACTATGTGAAAATTAGTATTAAAATAACTTAAAATTAAATTAAACCAAGAAAATTGGATTAGTGGATGAAAATTGGAGTACTTCATTCAAAATTTCCCTTTGAGTCGAGGGCAAGACTGTTGGCTCAAGAAAGTCCACCCACATTTCCCATCATCCATCTGTTTACACACTCTTCAGCTAGCTTACAGCCCATCACAACTCCAACCTAATATTACTGGTGAAACAAAAATGGTGAACAATATTGGAACTTTCTAGCTGTGCAGTATTGAGCCAGAATTTAGGTCAGAACCATAGACTTAATATATAATTAGACGCAGCATCTCTGACGTCACCCATTGACTTCCACAGTCCCTGAAATGAAGCCTGAATATT
>NC_050532.1:20386954-20404055 GCF_002922805.2 Oryzias melastigma
AGCCTCTCTGGTCAGTGCCGGTACTGCAACGTTTTGTTACTTCCGGGTTGGCCTCACGTTCCGCCTGCGAGTGTTGGGGGTTGGTCAGAACAGGAAAACAGATGGATCGAGTCGTCTACAAGTGGATGCATCAGAATGAAACTGACCAAGGAGCTTGTGTATTTTTGATGTAATAAATAAGCTTTTTCTCAGGTTCTGATTCACGATGATTAGAATAAAAAAAAACAGAATTCTGAACTTAATTTTATGAAAATTTGTCCATCACGAGTAGAAAGCCAGAAACACACGTTAAAAACACTCATTTGGAGTGGGTCTTGAAGGAGGTGCTGCATCTTAGCTTGCACCACGTGACTGTTGTAATCCTGCTTTTATCAATATTAGTAAACATCCGTCCAGAATAGCACTAATGAAACTGGGTTTGGCTTTTTTTTTTAATTGGGCTAACTTCAATTCGAAACCAGGGCATGAACCCCGACTCCTTCAATCACATTCACGCACCCCTCCCCCACGCGCTAACATGGCGCCTGTGCGTCCTCAAATTTAGCGTTTAAATAATAAATATTCTTCTCAAAAGGGAAACACTGCGTCGGCAAGACTGAGATACTAAATAAAAGAAGACAAATATATGTTTTAAAATATATTTTTTAAAAATATTGAAATTAGTCGCTTGAAGTGCGCATATACATATTTATGTGTAGTGGAACCACGCGTGTGATCCGACCTACCGCAAACTTAACCAACAGCCCAAACACAACACGCAGCACGTATTAGCCAGGCGGGCTAGGTCATGTAACGAGCCTATTTGATCCGGGATAAGAGCTGTGTTATTTATTCTAAAGAATTATATAAAAAAATAAGCAAAAAGGACGCCAAAACACACGTTTTATGAGTAAGCTATGAACATGTTTGCTCACTTGTAGGCTATGCGCTCGCGAAGTTATTGGCTGGCTAACCGAAGCTAATAAAAAAACAGTATTGTGAAATATGTTTATGTTCATTCTAAATATATTTTTCCAACCCTAATACCCCCAATTTAGTACAATCTAATCCGCCGTTTTGGCTAATGTGAGCGGTGTAGTTTCCTGCGTTAGCTGCTAATGCTAATGTGTTAGCATTAGCTAAGGCGTGCGGCCTGCGGTAAATCCATGTGCTGCCGCTTTGTTCTGGAATCACTTTTTAACGTACCGCTCTACGCAAACTTCCCCCAAAGGGCGAAATTAAAAAAAAAGCATGGTCGACAGCCTCGACGCGACAGTTTCTGATCATAATTCGCCATTTAAGTGAGTTAACGAACAGATTCAGTGGTGGGAATCACTTCCCCGAGGTGCGGAGTTGGGGTGCAGCACCAACACATGCTTTTCAAATCTCCCTCATCCCACTACCATGGAGGAGAGGTTGCCATGCGCCTCAACAGCGTTTCTTTAAACGTGCCATGTAAATATCCCCTTTAAATGAACGATAACAAGTTTTTATACCCACTAAAATTCCTAATATTTTACTTTGCTGACGCGTGTAACGAAAAGGCTAACAACAGGTTTCTTGCCAATAACGCGCGGAATAAGACACCAGCTTCTAAAAGAAAAAAAAGAAAAGAAAAAAAATCCACCATCTTCACTCACTTGTTCAGACTTACCGTTTACTCGCAGTAATTCTGGGATGTCGGCAGAACTGCGAAGGAAAAAAAAGTAGTCGTAAGGGAACAAAAAGTAGAAAACCATGTGCTACTATTTTGGTTTGCAGCGAGTTTTGAAGCGTAGTAAGATTGCGAAAGTGGCGCGAGTCCACTCTGGGCTAAACCATGTGGTGAATGAAGGGCGGCTCCCAGCCAGAGCAGCTATACCTCAACTTCATTAACATAAATCAGCCACTTCCTCTGTACATTGCAACTGGTAAGTTTACCTGCTTCTATAAAAAAGAAAAATAATATAAATAATAATAACTAATAAATATGAATAGATTAGATAAATGATGCGAAGATAAACACATTTTCTGAATAATTTAGAAAATAAGTTTATTTTAATCAAACTGGGATGAGAATACACATTTTTAATAACAATTTTATTTTTTTTTTTATCAATTTTTAACACTTAATAGTTTTAGTACCTATTTTTCTGTTTCCAATGTTATTTTTAAAATATAAGAGTCAAATAAACTATTCTAATGTTAATTTGATGATCTTTTTGTACATTTTTAACTTACACTTCCTTAAAAAATGATTTCTTATATCGAAATCAGCATATTGTCTTTATTTTATTTGTTTATAAAAAGACAATACAAACCAAATACAAACATTCTTTTGGTCATTTAAGGCTTTAATTCGAACTGAAATCAACCGAATTTATTTATAGGCTTGGATTTAAGGGACTCCAACTTTGAAGCGTAAAAATGCTACAATAGATGTGTATTCTATTAACAAATTAAATTACTTTTTAATTACACAACTATTATAAAATGTGACTCTAAAATAAATAATGTATAAATTACAAGGTGTTTGAGGTGTATGCTTGTATTGAGTTTTTTTTTTCTTCTTTTCAACATTTTTGACAAAATAAAAATGCAAAATATTTTAGCAAAGACCTTTCTTACTTTTTTGTTGTGAATAAATATTGTCAGGTTGCACAAAACAAACATAATTTGTCTTGTTTGTATAAAACTTTTAAAATATTAATTAAAAAATAAATAAGAAAAATAGAAATCCGCGATAAAGAAAATATTTAAGATCAAACGAAAAATCCTGTTTTAAGCAAATATAATTGTTAGATTCTTATGCTGTAGGCTACTGTACAATGTTGCATAATCTTTTTTTCCAAAATTCCATTAAATTTTTTTTGTTGGCCTTTGTATATCTTCACAAGTGACAAAATTCAAAAATGTAATTGAAGTGAATATATTAAAAGGTTAAATTTGGTGTAAAAAAGTAGGTGAAATACTACAAATGGAAGCTATAACTTTACAACAATTTGAATGTCTTATGTGTGTTCTGAAAACGAATTCTTCCCTGTAGAAACAAAATTGCCGCACCATAAACGTCTTATGGAATTGGAAACAACTCAATCCATTCAATAATTAACTCATGACAAACAATGGCGAAACTGTTTACTTTAGACTTTCTCAAACATCACAAATGAAATTGCGTTGATGCAGTTGTAAAAACCTTAAACCAAAAGTATATTATGTTGACTAGGTTTATGCTGATTAAACAATCGGGAAAATACTTTTTTTAATGATGCAAAGATCGCGTTTCTAGTTGGACCTTTTTATTATCCGTAGGTCAAAAGCCCTTAACGGATGCCTGTTGTAACCGGAAGCATCACCCTTTCATAATAAAACGGAATTGCAAAGATATCAAGTTGGAGCAGATTCGTATTGACTTTCTATTTATTCATGTACAATTTTAATGATCAACTATAATATTATAAAGATAATAAATACATTTTTATCTTAAAATAGTTTTACAAAGCTTTTATAGAAAATTGTTATTTTTGTTTTGAAAGGACTCCAGCCAAATTCCGGTGTCATGAGCAACTGAGCGACTTCCATAAGGTTTTAACATTTGCTCGTGTCATTCTTAGACTGCAAAAGGTGAGTTCAACAATATTTAGAAGTTTCTCATTATATTCTTATTAAAGTGTTTTACCTATGACACGCAGCAGCATCGTTTTCACAGAGACATTAAACGAAATTAGGTTTAACCTCTGCTAGCTCATACCAGTGTCATTTAGTTCCTTAACCAGGTCTTAAGCTATGAAACAAATACAAAACTTAAGCTTAAAAAGAAAAAAAAATAGATTTTTTCGCTTGCGATTTTTCACACTTTATTTTCAGGCGTGCTTGCTAAGTAGTTCAAATACAAATATTTGACATCATCACTATGCCAATAAAGGTTTGCAAAAAAACATTTAAAACATCACAAGGATAATTATAACAATATTGATAGACTTTAGGTTGGTAAATTTGAGGAATAGTGGTCAAAAATTGTAAGCAATTTTCAAACCATTTTTTGATAAGTACATACTCTAAAATTAGTTTTTTTCTCAAACGTTGCAGCTCCTATAGACTTTTTTGACAGAAAAAAAAACTTAACAGTTTTTTTAATTATTTTGCCATATTAAAGTTGTGAGCCATGATCACTCATATATTTATATATATCTTTAAATGTTTTAAATATAAAATAATCTGTCCGCTTTTCTCAAAACTGCCCTTTTGTTCTTCAAATTGTTTTTTTCCCCCTCATTTTAGGCTTCCATATGATGGCGGCCCGTGTGCTGTGTCGGCACGGTTGCAGGGTGAGCTCCATCCGTGGGTTTAGAAAGAAATACTCCCAGGCTCAACATGTGAACGTCAAACTAAAAGAGGAGACTGATCATCAGGAGGAGGAGAAAACGTCACGGGAAATTAATTTTCAAGCCCAGTACAGACTTTATTACAATCCTGCATCATATTACGACTCCTCAAGGAACTCTGCAAATTCCCACAGTCAGACAGAGAACCATAAGGAAGAACAAAGTCTCTCTGATGTTTTACCTCCTTTTCGGCAACAGAGCAATCGATATAGTGTGAGTTGCTCACGGCACCTTTCAAGCTCAAACAAACTTCTTGATCTAGCTTTCAATAAATCCACTGACCCGGACAAAACTTCCGTGCTGCAATTTCATAAAAGGACAATATCACCAGATGTTAAAGTAAATCCACGTGCTTTCTTCAAAGTCCGGACAGAATACGCATCCCTGAGTCTTGACCTCACCCAGCGTCCGGATCCGATTGAGTGGGTCGAGGTGCTGCCTGTCCTTCAAAAAGTGTCTTTGTTAAAGGGAAAGATGAAACCGTCCGGCGTGTCCCAGTTTCTGGTGGAACTCAGCAGGTTGGACGTCGACAAGATGCCACTGCTGCGAAGTGACCAGCGCTTTCTGATGCTGCTCCGACATTCTGTGGAGCACCTTCGGCTCTTTTCCCTCCCCGAGCTGCTGGAGGTGCTGCGGTCGTTTGTGTGGCTGGAGATGCCCTCCTCTCATCCCATTTTTGAGACCTACGAGGAGGAGCTGAGCCGGCGGGCCAAGCAGATGACTTTGCAGGAGTTGTTGTTTGCAGCTGACTTGTGGCGCTGCATCGGGAGGCAGGTGCCGCAGTTCTTGGAGCACCTGTATGCTTCAGTCCACCTCCATCTGGGTCAGATCCGAGTCCCTGAACTGGTGCAGCTTTTTTATATAGTAGGTGAAGGGAGATCCTGCCCAAAAGAGTTAGTTCGGCCATTAGAGCATCTTCTTATGCATCATTTGAATCTGTTGCATCCCGAGGAGGTCGGCACGGTCTGCTTAGGCCTTTTCAAATCCCAAACTTCAGTTTCTGAAAGCACGGTGACTCGTATTGTTGACAGGGCTCTGTCTTTGGTGAGTGAGATGAGCGACTTCGGGATCGTGAACGTGCTGAAGTACATGCGCTTCAGCTATCTTTTTCATAAGGCATGGCTGGATGCCATGGCGCAGGAAATTCCCCGTCGGAGTCACAGGATGGGCGTTCAAGGACTGATGCACGTGACATTAACCTGCTCGGCTCTTCATTACCGCAATGATGGAATCCTGTCTGCTGTGGCTGAGAGGATTCCTTCCCTGGCGCCGCACTGCAGGAGCAAAGACTCCTGCAAATTACTTTGGGCTTTTGGCTCTTTGGGGTTTCTCCCAACTCAGAGTCCAAGTTTCTACCCGAGTTTAACAGAAGCCCTGAGGCAGAGGAAAGCCGAGTTTCAGCGGTACCCAGAGCATCTGCTCACAGGTCTACTAGGCTTAGTGTTCATCTCTCAATTCCCAGAGGAGCTGGTTGCATTAGCTTTAAGCCCCGAATTTGTCAACTTAGCATTGAAACGCTCCCAGCTGGAGCTGAAAAAGGACCTGCTGACTTTAGACGGAGCCGTGGCTCTGGAGCTGCCCCAGTGGACCGGCCCCCGATTGAGCTGTGAACTCAGGGAAGAGGTGGCAGAAATGTTGTGGGAGTTTGCACAGTCAGACGTGTGCCAGAAACCTGAAGTAGTTGAGGCAGAATCTGCCCTGCAGGATCTGCTGGGGGGAGAGCAGTTTGTGTGTAAGCGGATGATCCTTCCTCACACTCGCTCCATCGACCTGGAAGTACACCTGGACTCCACTGGACAGCCTCTACCTGTCCACCCACCATGCTCGACACATAAATCCGCTCCCCCCTCTCATCAAGGGTGGGAGAAGCTAAACACAGGAATAACCATCACTGACGATCTCATCGCACAGTTGTGTAATTTAAAAAACCCGGCACGTTCTTCTGCAATCAAGGCTCCATCTCTGCAGAGATTTCTGCCTGATGAAGGTGAAAAAGTGTTCGAGTCCGTGCTGGACTTGACAAGCGGTATCATAGAGAAACCTGTCAAGCCCATCTCAGCTCTCCAGGACTTGAAACGCTCTGTTAAGGTAGCTATCCAGGTTCCGACCCGGAATCACTACTTCACACAGTCGCAGCAGCTGCTCGGCCTTCACGCCATGAAGAGGAGACACCTGAAGATGGCAGGATTCAAGGTGGTGGAGCTGGGCTTTCACGAGTGGTCTCAAATGCTCAGGAAGAGCAGGACGGAGAAGCTGGCGTATCTTCACTGCAAAATCTACGACTGTCTGTAGGAATCCTTCCACTAAAGAAAAAAACAACTTCTGACTGTTGTCAAATCTCCTGTTTTTATAAAAAAAAACATTCATGGTCAAATCGATGACTGTTTGAAATGCTGAACACTTTTGTATTTGTCAAAATGTAAAAATGCAAATTGTACAGACACAAAGATTAAAAAGATTTTCTTGTTTTTGAGTAATTGTGGTTTGAAATCTGCATTGATTTTTGTTTCTGTGGCTTTATTTCATGAAGCCTCAACATCTATTAGTCACAAAAAATTTATATTTTCTAAATCTGAGATATATTTTAAGAGGAAAAGAAGGCATAAAACTTTTTGTTTTAATTTCAACTATGCATTATAAGGAAAATATTGTGACTGTGGCAACATTTACATCTAAAAAACAAACTTATGGCAAGAATTATAGAACAATTTTTATTAAATGTTGCAAGGTGATAAATTTTAAATTGTATGATGTTAACATTTGCAATTTTCCTTTTTACTGAAAAAAAAGAGTTTTGATTAATATTCCGTTGAAAACGAGTTATGACATTGTTATGGAGTGATTTTTGTGCCATTATTCCAAGTGCAACACTCACTGTTTGACCGTAAATGTTTAAAAAAAATTTAAAGAGAATAAAGTGCATTTTTGAAACCTAAAAATGCATTTGAAACTCAAAAATATGCCAAAACAAAAAACAATTTACTCTTAATAACTTGAAAATACGTGTGCAATTGTAACAAAATCACTTGTAACATAGTGGAGCATCGCCTTACAAATGTGCCACAAAAGCTAGCCAATCACAGACATGTCATGAAGGTATATGTCTGTGATTGGCTGGCTTTTGTGGTATAATTATAACGTCTGTTTTGAGCACAGAAGATACATTTTCTTTAGTAAAAATTGTTCTGATTGCACATATTTTCATGTTTCAAGAGTAAAATTGTTTCGATTGCACATACTTTTCTTTTTCAAGTGTAAAATAATTTTTTGAGCACAACATTTTTAACGTTTTTTGCTTAAAAGAGTTTTGTGCTTGGGATAATGGCAAAAAAAAAAAAAATCACTCCATACATTGTTTGGTTTGTCTCCAAGGTCTTAAAGAACTTTTTTTTTTCCTTTTACCTTTTCTAGGATGCAGAATAGAAGCAGTTATACAACAAAAAAAAAATACTTGAATTCATTCACTGAAATGGTCCTGAAAATAAATGCATGTCAGTTAAAAAGCAAAAAGTGTGTGGGCCTCAAGTACAAAGCATTCATCAAGTGGCCTTCATTTGTTACAATTGAAAGAGATTTTGCACCACAGATTGCTGTTACCAAAAAAATTTAAACAAAAACCCTTCAGTCCTTGTGGAGAATCTTATTTGAAACTCTTACAAAGCTGGAACAAATACTGTAATTTGTTTTGTAAAACGAATACAAAACAATTCAGTTTGCTGTAACCTCAATCTATAAAACCTCATGTTAGCGGGTGAAAAACATGTTTGGGATTGCTCATGAGTCCTGAAAATGATGCTGAAACTGTTTCAGTGAGCGGCTGGTCACCGCTCGGCTGACCCTGGGAGATGCATCCTTTCACAGTGGAATAGAGCTGATCTTCTCAGACCCTTTAAGCTGCTGGAAGATGACTTTGATCTGGAGGTTAGGAGTCGGCTCAACTGTAATGTGATTACAGGGATGCTCACAGACCTGTTTTTTGTCTTTTTGTCAATGTCTTTATTTCTTAATACTCCATCTTTCTTGAGCAGGATGAGCAAAACTTATTTCTTGCTGCTCATATCCTTTCGTATTTATGTGGTAATTTGTTTAATCATTTTTTTCTCTGCAAGCGCAGAAGCATCTTCATGTGAAATCCTGTTTTCCCTCTTACTAAGGCACAGGTAAAGCCCCACTGCAGGTGTGGAGTTTTCCTCAAATTTCTCCTTATTTTTTTCTTTCTTTCCTCTTCATAATACATTTGATTATTACATTTTTAATTTAATATCCTAGTTGAAAAAATAATAAAAATAAATAAGATCAATAGACCCAATAAACCAATTTTCTTAAATAAATAAATGTAGGTTTTACAATAAATCTTGTTTCCAAAAGTCTCATTATGTGAAGGATAAAAAGGCAAACTTTAATTTGTCATTTTATTTTACATCCCTTTAATTTTCATAATTAGACACAGATGACGTTCTGATTTTACATTATAGTGTGTATTTGTATAAGTGAGCAGCAGAGTACAGCTCTAAAAAAAAAAAAAAAAAAAAAAATTCAATCAAATCTGAAGGGCTCCCCTCCTATGTGGAAGTCCTTCAGGGTTGATGAAGGTGTTCCCATGGAGGCGGCTCATCTCGCCTCCTTCATCTGGAAGAAATAGAAAAAAAAAAAAAAAAAGGGTTGTTATGCTATACACATTATCTGCCAGCAGGGGGCAACATTTGCCCATTGATTTTTCCACATCTTGTTTGATAAATTTGGTCCAGAGGTCCTTGATCTGAGGAGAAAAAAGGTTTTATCTTTCATAAAGAACAACTGCAAGGCTAATATAACATCAATCATTTGTGGATGTTTAGTTTAAAGCAGAGATAACATAAATATTTAACTTTTTTTTGCTAATCACAAGCTATTATTTAATAACTGGGTTCATTAAATATTCACGAAAACAAGTAAAATCGCTGCTTTGAGAGAAAGCAAACCCCTGATAAGACTGAAAGAAGTCCATAAATACTTCTGGTACTCACAGATCAGAAGAACTACAAAAGGGAATTTATATTTGGCTGCTTTCAAGTCAGTGTCATCCCTGCAGCTACAGATTTCACACTTCTGGCTGTGCAGGAAGCCTGCTTTTGAAGTTGAGATTATTTAATTTCTCATTTAGCACCAATTTCTTTGGATTCCAATGCAGCTGGGTGAATAGTGTGATAAAACTATTATATATGTCAACACAAAATAGACAATATGCTCTCAGGTTAGCTTGAACAAAAGCCAGCGTGTTCAAAGGAAGGACTTTTTTGAGAGTATGTGGAAAATTAGAGGAGAAAAAAATAAATAAAAAAAAGATCTGGAATGAGACCATTAGGCATGTTGAATTACACAAGTGAGACCGGCGCCACTGATAACAATTTTTTGCATTATTAACCTCCCATAAACAAAACTGGGTGAAGACGGAGCAATCATTAGGCTCAGACGATTCTGTTTTAAGTGTTACCAGTGTTTTCAGCGGTTAATACAGGAGCCATTTGTCGAGTGAGCGCACACCCACTAATCCAGTTCCAATTTGCATATCAATTCTTTGCTTTTCCCAGGCTTATCCTGCACGTGTGAATGTCACCTGCGATCTTGCATCAATATTTCACATGATATCAATGCAGCATTAATGTTTTAAAACATAATTACAGGAACGATTTGGTGTCGGAAATGACAAGTTCCCACTAAACGTGAGGAGAAAATTCCACAGATTTCAGTCAAATTTCATTTCTAAATCTTGAAAATAGCCCTTAAATTTCATTGGAATTCCTATTTTGTACATTTTACTGACCTACGCCTGATTCCTGAGTGTTCTGCATCAATCTCTTTCAGGGTAACTTCCTCTCTGACTGCATTCAATAGTGAGTGTGGGTCCTGGCCTTTAAGATTCCAAACACACAGACGGCGCTTGAGCAACTGCTTCAGGGAGAAGACTGATAAAGAGTGTTTGCTCTCAGCACTTGTCTTAGCTGCTATTGACAGACATAAAGAGAACTTAACTTCCAGCCTGAGCGCTTGATTCTTCATTTATCATGGGAGGAACTTCTTCACCCGGAGAACACAGCAGATAATACGGCAGCTTTTGTTCTTATGGAAAATAAGGAGAACGTTTGTCACGGACCATTAAGCGGCTTTGATTTCCCCCCCTGCAACAGAAAAATATGCTTTTCTCCTAACAAAACAACTGTGTAACATTACAGAAACTGGCAATCCGGTTCAAGAGTTCAACAGATTTGAGCAAATCCGAACACAAACATGCTGTTTTAGTTTAAATATTCACTTGATCATACCTCAGAGAGTGTTTTCAGAGAGAGCTTCAGAGAAAAACAGCTCTGTGTTTGGATTCTAATTAACATGATGGGTATTTCTGCCTGTATGTGAGAAGTTCAAAATGACACTTGTGCAAACAGCAGTGTTGCGTAACAGTGTTACTGTCCCTGTACACTCATCATTTGGTCACACAGATCATTGCAACTCAAAGCCGGATGCATGTTCGCTGACAAATCACAATGCGACTGAACAGCACAATCTCTGTCGTGCAGCTCCGCCGTGGCTTTTGTTGCTGCTATTGTGCTATAAAACTGACCAGTGGGGCTACATTTGTCTGGTTTCAATCAGAATACTTTATGTATTCCGTTGCATTTTTTTTTAGTAGAGCTTTGATCAACCAATTACTCCAGACAAAGATTTTAATGAGTAACAAAGAAAAGACGGTAACTAATACATCATCAGTAAAATGAAATCTAAAATGCTGTCTGGTGCTCCCATTCCAATGAAAATAGTGTTTTTTTAACATGTTCTTGTAGCATTTTTACATATTTACAAAAAATTAAGATTAAAACTGTATTTCAGAGGATTTTTATTTAAATCATGGTGAATCAGGAGTGGATACAAAAATTTCAGTTTAATAAAGTTTGTAGTTGTGATGTAGAAAATCCACTAAGCTCCCGGCTCCACTCCACTCTGATGCATTCACTTGAAGACAAATACATCCATGTACGTCTTTGTTTTCCTCATCTGAGCTGACATCTGGCTCAAAACTCTCCATTTTTGTTTCGCCGGTAATGTTAGGTTGGGGTGTGAGGGGCTGTAAGCTAGAGGGAGAAAGTGTGAACAAAGGAGATGATGGGAAATGAGGGAAGGTTTACTCCATGTCAACAGTCCTGCCCTCAACTCAGAGGTGAAATTCTAATGAACGACAGATTTTTGAATTTTAGCTAAAAATAAATAAATAAATCAATCAAAATAGAGGGGAACCTGGTTGCAGACAAGATGGTGGCTGAAAATCATTAACCGGAAGGAAGTCCAGAGCTGGAACATCAACTCCCCTGCACCGTACATTTGAGTCAAAAAATATGATCCTAACAGCTACGTTTTTTTTGCATTTTAAGTTTTGAACCTTTAACATCTGAGGTGTATTTGTCAAAACCTACAATGTTCTGACGTACGGTTTATACCACCAAGCGATTCGTGATCGCTGGTGTCACACTTCTTGTACGGCCATCGGAGCGGAAATGCTTCAGTCGCTCCAGAATGTGACAGATCCTGGTGAGGTCACCCGCGATTGGAATTTTATGGTCATAGTGCAATCGCATGCAAATCGGGCAATTTAACTAGAATTTATTTCAGTGATTACGGCACACGATTATGGAGGAAAATATGTCCAGAAACATGTATTTTTAGCACTGAAAATGACTAAAACTGAACTGAAGAAGTTATGCTGAACCACACACAGATGGAGGCAGAGAGAGAGGACAGCTCAATAGAAAACAGAAGAAGTTCCTGGAAAGATATTTCTTATATTTTATATCTTGGAGCACTCCAGAATTCAATTAGTAATTTTTTAAATTTTATTTGTTCACCTTTGTATTGCCTGCTTGTGTTTAGTGACAGAAGCAGCCTGCTCAGACACAGCAAGTGTGTGAAAAAGATGGTCTTCACTTGAAAAAAAAATAAAGTTTGGATACGATTGCGGCGCTCAAAAAGTATAAACACCACTCAGAAGATCATCGCAATAATCGCAATCAAAACCAGCCAACATTAGCATGAACCAGACCACGCGATTCTGGATACAATGATGGGATGACCGAGTGTTTAGAAGTATAAACAGGGCTATATTTTACTTAAGTAGTTTTATCCAAAGCCAACTTTCTCCACAAAACGCTGATTCATGTTGATCCAGCAAACTCCAATGTAAAAGTCTTAACAGTTTACAAATCTGAACATTTTGGTTAATCTCCTTTAATAAAGCGTTCACTCTCTTTTGCCACATTTTAAGCTAATCCTGAACACTAAAAATGCTTTAATAAAAGTGGCTAAAACGTTGAAATTTCCGCTTCTGCTAATGATGTTAGCTAATGACTTTCAGCCACCATTTTGTCTGCCATCAGGTCCTCTTGGAAAAAAGCAAAGCCATGATTAAAAGACGTCTGGAAACACTTTTTCAATGGATCAAAAGATGATTGGAGTAGACATTTAAAGGGAATCTTGATGTCCGGGTGCTTCTGTATTAGTCCAGGTTGGAACTGGTTGAGGGGACTGCTGGAGTTATCCAGGATGCTGATCAATATTTGATTGTTATCAAATTTTGAAAATGTGGATTGTTTATTCAGAAATTACATTTAAACATGTTTTTTTGTTGGAAATTGTTTTACCGCAATGCATTGTGGTCTATATCTGTTAATCATAGTGACCATCGATGTGCGCTAGTTTTTCGCTTCTGGGAAATTTCAAGTGCACTCGATTAGGAATTAGTAAATTCGAACAGCACTAGAAAATGGCGAACGCGCTATATAGTGATTGGGGGGGAATTCGGACACAACCTGGGTGTGTCACATCCCACCGAGCCCCAAAATGCTTAAAAAAGCTGTGCTATCATCATACCAGCTCATCTATCCATATATTTATCTTCTCCTTTGTTTTATTTAATTTATTTATTTATTTTTTGTGGTATTTTTATTCATTAATTTGGGATTTGGGGCGGCAGGAGGACATTGTCCACCATTGCCCCTCCCTATATCCAGCCTAGCACTCTAATTATGATTATTTAAAGAAAAAAACAGACAAATCTGCTTGATTTTATTTTTATCTCTACCCAGCTAGCCAGTAACTACAGGTAGATGCTAAAACAAACAACAGAGCAGAGCTTTTTCGTAATGGACCAAATCTTTTCCAGCGGCGCCTTAATGTCTGCTTAAATGTCATCCTGCACGCGAAGAGCAGGTATTCCTGGGGCTGCAAACAAGAGGGGGCAGGCGAGCGAGTGGAAAGATGCTTGAATATTGCACAGAAAATTGTCACTTCCAGGAGACCTCCCACGGCTTCCACATCCCACACACCTACTTATTTGTTTGCAATTTCTTTGTCAAACTAAAAAAAAAAAAAGCGTGCTAAAAACATGTGCGTGCACTTACACTTGCAACTCCGAGCACAGAAAGTTCCCCTGTAACAAATGCAAATGAAAACATATTTGTTTAGAATATCCTGCAAGCATTGGAGACATTGATGGATTTATTCATATTAGGATATTAAAGTTTCATGCGGCTGAGTCATTGGAGAAAAGATTCAACATAACACACGTCAAGATGCTGATTCTACTGGACAGATGCAACCTGAGCTCAGGAATTCATTTTTAACAATCACAGCACAGAGTTAACACAGAATATATTTATACTTGACTAAATTGTGATGCGGTGAATGCTTTTCTTCACATTTATTATTATAATTATTATTTAAATTTATTTGTTATTTAAATGGAACACATATTGAGTATGCATTTTATTTAGGGACAAATTGATTTTCTATTTTTAGTTTTTTAGCACTTTTGATCTATTTTTAAGTATTTAAGGTATGAGTGTTGCACTGAACAGGAAGCACGTTTAATTTGATTTTACCTTTGGTCAATCACTTTTGTTTGAATTGCATTGCAATGCAGCAGTAAATTGTATCAATATTTTAAAAAATGTAAATTACTAAAAAAATAATTAATTTAAATATTTAGAATTATAATAAACAAATGTTCAGATTATTGATAACTCATTTTCTAAAAGAAGACGTGTTAATTATTGACTCCTCCCTGGATTACATCAAAAATCTAGAAGTTTTTCTGCCAAAAAGTTCTAGATACACGTCTTCTCTCAGCCCGACCCAACTGGTAGAATCCCAAGTGTCCCAATTTCCCATGAAGCAAAGAGACGCCAGTTAAAAGGGGAAAGAAATCAATTTAATCTTCACTGATAGCTTTAATCTTTTCACATTTTTTAGGACTACAGGCAATCCTTCTCAAGAACCTGTGTGCATATGGCACTGAGGAAAATGGGAAAGCTAAATTTAGATTTTATCAAAGATCAGCTGCAGACTTCCAGGTGTGCACTTTTTAGTCCTAAAAGTCATGAATATTCTACCTAAGAAATGTAGTTTTGCAAAAAAAAAAAAAATGCATAACCAGATAAAATGATCTTATCTAACGTTTCAACAGGCTGTTGTTGCTAAAAAAACCCATTCATTTGCATTATGCAATTAGCTATGCAATTACTTAATAAATGAAGAAGCATATTATCCCTCAGTGGTGTTCCACCAATTAAGACACAGAGCACTAATTAAACCTGTCCTCATGCTGTTAACGCACTCAGAAACGCCCTCTCTATTGATCCTAACTGACAGATTTAAGGAGATCTGTTCGCAAATGCGTGCAAATATAACATAGAACAATAAAAAGGATCAGGTAGAAGAGTGGTGAGACGTATTTATAGAGACAGCGACACACATCCGGAAACGCTGCACCGACTGCAGCTGGTGAAGGAGTTCTGTCCCTACGCTTGCTATCATCAAAAAGCATGCCTGGTGAGACGGATGATGAGATATCTGCAGAATCTAAAATCCTTCCAATGTTCCAACTTCTGTTTATGAATAAGTAATAAGTTTTACAGTGCTTTCACATTGTCTTGACATTTCAAAAACATTGTGCTCTGCTGCACAGAATTTCATTTTCATGATCTTAGCAATGAGCGGGGATGAAAAGAGGAAGATGTAAATGATGTCAACATGTTATTTTTGGCCTTCATTTCTAGAGAGTTCTTCTTTTTCTGATTCAAACCTACCTTGTGGCAATATTTGTAACCCTCTTTTATTCACATGGAAATGGTGCACACAAAAAAAGCTTTTTTTTTTCTTTTGCAATCACACTAAAAAGAGCATTTAAAGGATGTGCACACATATCAAAAGCTCAACAAAAAGGAGAGGATCTGTAAAAAAAAAAGGGGGCAAACGTCAGGGCAGGAACACACTCAGACTTCACATTCAAGCGAGAGAAAAATAGGAGCTATTTCAACTTGCCAAGAAATGTCAGATGTTAAAGAAACTGCTGTCTTGTTTTGCACGTGGCACTTTTTCTACAAGGCAGAAGGCAATTTTTTGTTGTTTTGATCTCTCTGTATTTTTTTTTTTGTGTGTGTGCATGCTCCAAGGAAAAGAAGGTCGCTCTTCAAACCACATATTTAATGGATCTGACTGCAGGAAAATCCAAAGTCGTTGACCTCATTCTTGAGGACTGATGCATTTTGGGACCTTCTGATCAGATGAGCCTGTGAATAATTTCTGTCTTTGTGGTTTAATGCTTATCAACACATCCTGCTGCTGATTAAACTGCCGTCCTGCTTTAATCCGGACAACTTAATTATACGCAAGATCTCAGACTTCCAAGGACACTCTTACTCCGAGTGTGGTAAATCCATACCAGGGAATGAAATGTCGTTTTCCTTCAGTCCGCTGAAGGGCTTCCAACAACGGAGAGCAAAGCAATTTGAATTTTTTCATGCATGAAATAAGCATCTTTTGTTTAAACAGACATTTTATATACTAAATTCCAACATTTTTCCTTTGAAATTTAAACATTTGTTTAATTTTTAGGAGGTAGATCTAAAAATTTGATCTTTTTAGGACATAGATCTCAATATTTATGACCTCTCAGATCATCTACATTACAGATATTTAACAAAAAAGTCATTTCATATCATTTAGAAATATATTGGATAATAAGTGAATTTTTTAAGACTCATCATTGACATTAACTCATATGTCAGAAATCCACAACAGCAGGCAATGAGTTCCCTTCGCCCTATCCTATCACTCATCGCCCCGACTCAAAATGAGTTGTGAGGTCTCTGCTATAACAATTTTACGCTGGCAGATTCCCCCATTACCAGGCTAGTCTATCATTTATGAAACTGGGAAGCAGTTTGGCAGTAATTCAGTCCAAGAGGCGTTTGTATTTATACATACATGTTCACATTATTGGGTCATTAAAATGACAAATTAGTTCTGCTTACCACAAAATTTTTTATGCAAGACCCCATATGGCACGGCTGCCATTTCAATGACAATTTTAAAGAGGATCTGCGGCTCTTTTCTCGCTTTTCTGACTTGTAAATAATGTCAAAAAGGTGGGTATTTATGTTGAGGAATGCAAAAATAATAAGATTGGTGCATCATTTTGCTTCTCCCAGATGACATATAATTAAATTCCTGCATTATAGGTATAACATAACTGCGAATATTCCACCTCTAAGAAACAACCTTTAACTGCTCTGCTGTTAAAGGTGCAAATAAATCGTACTTTCACGAGCTTCCTCTTGGACTCAGGCTTTCACAACCATAAAAAAATGAAATGAGATTTTTTCCCTGTAATTTATTCCTATTTACCAGGTAAATTGCCACTTGCCTGTTTTGCTCACTCTTTTGAATATGAT
>NC_050532.1:20404062-20420813 GCF_002922805.2 Oryzias melastigma
AAAAAAAAAAAAAAAAAAAAAAACGTTGCTGCCATCTGTAACTGTCACAGATGGTGCTGTGAGTAAGAGATCACTTTGATTAATGTGGTTAATTTCCTTTTATTTAATAAAATTATAGAGCCATGCGTTGTACAAAGTAGTATAGCTGCCAACTATACATTTTTTTCAGTTTGTTTTCCTGAGTACATGCTGCTTTGATTGAGTGAAGTGTTGAAATCATACAGGAAAAAAACAGAATCTTTCACTGCTATAATCACCATTCTTGGAATTTGTATGATTTACGCTTTGCAAATTATAGAGGAACAAAAAAAGCAGATTTTCTCTTCACTTTTGTGGCTCTTTTCTGAAAAAACAAAAAAGCATACACTTATATATGTATATATATGCATATATGTCCAACAAACACATTTTAACAAAGCAAAACTAACTTATTTTACCTTTGAATTTGGTAAACTATGGTTACATTTTAATGTCTAAAGACACTTCACAATGAGTCCCTTTACTAACGTTAGTTAATGCATAATTAAGCATTAATTAACTATTAATTATTATAGTAATTGCTATTTTTATGCATTGCTAAGTGTATTATCTAATGCATTATTTAGCTGCTAACTGTTGTCTATTATTTAACTTAACCTAATGCACTACAAAGCATTCATAAAATATGTTCTTGCGCACTTGTTCAACATTATAGTTCCAATAACGATAGGTTAAATAATATGATTTTGACGCCTCAATTATGTCTAAAGTAATCATTTACTACTATTTTTATCCAGATTTAGGAAACTGTTCAAATTATGTTTTGTCATTTCTTTTTTGGTCTGATCTGAACAAACAATAATTAATCTCTGTTAATAATTATGAATAATAGCAAAAGTGTAAACAACTATACATTTGGAAATACTTAATAAAGGTCTAACAACCTCTGGTAATCATTATTTTATGTATTTTGGTTTTTTAAGTGTTAATTCACACATATTTTGTCTAAATACGTACATGCGGCCAATGTTTAACTTTTTTCTTGGACCCATAGGAAGGGTTATAATTATTATTTATGATATTAGTGTGTTATCATGGTCTGATTATGTATGAAACAAAATGTGCATAGGATTGGCCATTAATTTACGTTTGTACAGAAATGTAATTTACACTTGACTATCTTGCAAGAAATACTAGGAATGTGGAAAACTTCACCTGAACTGTTCAGTTCCAGGTATTTATCTCTTGAATTTCTGGATTAAGATGTCTTGGATCAATTTTAGGTCAGTGAATCAGATTTTATCAGCTATTAATCGGATCGGCAATCACAAACTGTTTATAAAAATGTAATATAAATCTCACTTATTGTGTCCTAATCTTTGGAAAAACACAAAACATAGTAAATGATGGATTTAGTAATCCTGAGCAAATGCATAAATCAGCTTTTATTAATGTTTTGTATTGCATTAAGCAATATCAAATAATAAATATGATGCAAAGCATTAAAGTGGCTATCAACGCATTTATTTTAACAGTTAATAAAAGCTTAATTATGCATTATCTAACATTAGTAAAGGGACACTTTTTGTGACGTATTACTAAATGTTTCAATGAAACCTAAAGCAAAATAATAGTAAAAAAAAATAAACATAACTGGTCTTTAAAGCTGTATTTAGCATCAAGATGAAACAGCCCTGAAGGTGTTTTTCACACCGATAGGAGTTCAGCTGCAGCAGGTGAACGTCTTCCAGAATACATGCAGCTCTTTTTCCTTTCCTAATTCTTTCCGTACGGGCGATAACATACTTCACACCCCAGTGTGTTTCCACAGGGATGCACTCTATTTTCTCCTCCAGACAGCTGTGTCTGTGCTTGTGGTGGCAAGATAACAGTCATTTCTACTTGTGAACACAATGCTGCATCTAAAAGCAGTAAAAAAAAAACATTTTTTTTTCAGTGGTTGCAAATGTGTCATAAACATGCACTCTCTGCCGCTTATTCTTTGTTGTACATTTCCAAAGTAAAGTTATTTTACTCTATTTTTGGGATATTTCAAAGCTTCCATGTATTATTCATGTGAAAACAGCTTTTTGTGTGATAGTGCCAGGTTTGTAGTCACCTGAGCTGCTGGATCTGACGCTGGATGACCCAAATCCATTGCTAAGAGACAGGAGGCAAGCAGGAGGAGGGAAAGAACACAGTCTGATCTCTCCTGGACAACAACTAAACCACCGGCATCGAACAGGATAAAAAATATATACAGCAAAACTTGAATGTCTTCAGGAAAAAGACATGAAATCAACACTTGAAAGCTCCAGCGATGTCCTTCTGTTCACTGACCTCTGAAAAATGGCAGCTCATTCTATAATGAGGACAAGCTTTAATAAATGAGCTAAATTCCTCATTATTCTGAGTTTCTTATAAAGGAGTGAAATATAATTTTTTTAATGCTTTTGATTAAAAGGAAAATTCATTTCTTTTATCGTTTTATTCCATCATTCACACTCCATAATTGCTTCTCCTTAGCTTGGACTGTAATTTCTCATGACTTGTTACAGTTTACACTGAGAGGTTTCTTTTGGAAATAAAATCCTCAAGGTGTTTATTTTCATTAAGCTATTTACTCGTAACTAAATGATTATATTTTCTTCTTTCACTTAAGAAAACAAAATTAATTTAGTTTCGATTTAAAAACCGTGTCAACTATGAAATTGCTTTGTTTTTACTCAATGAACAGTCAGGAGAAATGGAAACTCCACAGCTGTTTTTGGTAAAAATCCTTTCAAGAAACTGTAAAAGAAAAAGGATTTAAAGAAAATTTACATTTGTATTAAAAGTGCTGAAACATAATGAAGGAAAAGCTGCTAAGGTAGGTCAATAACACAATGAAAAAGAAAAAAAAATACTTCAGTTTGAAGATAATGAGCGTGACATTTAGCTTTAAGTAGAGAGCTGGCAAGAACACAAATATATCAGGCACATAATGGACAGCGATGTGTTTAACCTCTAGTTAGTTTTTCTCAACAGTTTGTTGCAGCAGATTGAGTTTGATTTGACTGGGAATCCAAATGTCCCCTTGAGAACAGACCAAACTGCTGAGAAATGTTTCAACAGATGCTTCCATGGGAGTAGAATGTCCCAAATGGAGCATTTCCTGGGAAAAAGACGAGGAACAATAAGAAGAAAACCAACTCGTCCTGTGAGCCAAAAGACTCAAGTATTTGAGAGAACTCTCTTTGATGACAATGTTTCTGTAATTGTGTTGTCACTGGATCTCATCAGGGTTCAATTGCAATACACCCTGCAAAATAAAGTTGAAATAATAAGATAAATTGGTTAGTGACATATCATAGATATACTGATTATTGCAATTTTTTGCCATATCGTGATACTACTGATATTGTGAATCACATTGTATTTTGAGTTACCCTGAAATTCCAGTCCTAGTTGGAACCAGGTAGCCATTGTGCAATTATCCCTTTGACTCCGGAGCTTCAGCTCCAGTGTTTACATTCTTTTGACTACAGGAACTCTGTAACCTTTTATGCAATTGACATAATCCCAGTGGAGAAACGCAGCCTTGCAGTGATATGCATCACTTTCCATTTGTGGAGTGCTTCTGCCATCAATGGAAATCAGCTGATTCATGGTGATCCCGTAAACAGTGGAGGAGTTACAATATGTTAAAGAGCGTGTGTTAGGATTAACCCTTGTGCTATGTTATAGGGTCCAGATGACCCAAGCCTTACGATGACGTATTATATATATCTCGTGGCAAATGTGGATGAAGGTGGACGGGGTTTCATGTCTGCCACAAACACCAGTGAAAATAAAAAAAATCATTGAAAAAAAAAAAAAGAAAGTTCAGCGCACTGTCTTTTGGGGTCCAGGTGACCCCACTCCCAAAATCAACATACCTAGGATAATCAGTCATTATGTTAAATCCTTTAGCTTCCAGTATCTTTTATTATTAGAGGGGTGGAGGAAGTCAATTTGCCATCAGATGCACAGGTGAGCCTGAAAATCAGATAAGCAAAGTTATTAGTCATTTTGGTTCCAAGCTTGGGGTGATGATGGTTTACATCGGAGATCTTCAGAAGTAGCCGTGACAGAAGAATACTCCAGAGTGTAATTGCTCAGGGCGGATGATGTGACCAGATCTATTGGGGATTCCCCAATGTAGAAGATGTGTGAGTGGAAATTTGATGATCAATGTAGAGCGACTTCTCTTAGAGATGTAATGAGACGAGAGCTCCAGAAACTCCACACTCCCTGAAGAGGACAAACAGGCAGGAAAACTAAAAAAAAAAAAAAATAAATAATCTTAATTAAGGCCAAAAAGGGGTCAGAACCACGAAACAACTACAAGACTAAACTATGAATTGCTGGAACATGAACTGACTCAACAAACTCACAGAGTTGAAGTGAACCTGAGCACCTTAAATGGTGTGAACACAGCGTGAGCACACTGGAGAATCAATCAGCACAGGTGGAAGGAATTAGAGTGGAGGAAAAGGAAGGGTGGGGATGAGGGTGTAGGACTGAACCAGGACAGTTGTGGTCTATATATGTTCTCTAATATAGTGAGCATTGATGTATACTAGTTTTTCGCAAAGACTTCTGGGAAATTTCTAGTGCACTCAATTTTGAAATTGTAGATTCGGACAGCACCACAAAAAAGTGAACACTCTATATAGTTAGTGCATGGGGAAGGAATTGGAACATAGCCCTAGAATTACTATGAACAATAAAGTCTGACCGACTGAAACACTTATCTCTGACTCTTTAGTCTCACTTAATGTGTCTTATTGTTCAGTGCACTTTATATATGACATAAGGTAGAACATAGACTTTGAAAGTGCAGTTTATAACTTGGTGCACCCTATAATCCAGAATATATGGTAACTTAGTATTGCTCACTTGGAGATCTCAGATTCTTGGTTAAAGGAGACCTCAGTTATGTGATTGCTGAATGTTGAGCAACGTTTGAGTTAACTTGTCTGAACATGAATAAAATAGTTTTGAAGGGGCTATACCATATATGATCATATAGACACTAAAAAACAAATTATCTATGAAATAGTGCAAGGTCAGTCATTGAGGGATAGCCTCCTGCTGGTTTACTAGAAACCCCGCCTTATCTGCTGCTGATTACCTAGATCAGGTGTGTTTGGCCAATAAGGAGCTTCACTGTCAGGTTGGTTTTTGTTGAACACTGCTAGCTCATGGATAAAATTGGGTGTTGGTGTTAAACTAGAGGCAGTGCTGACAGAGTAGACTCTTCCTGAAGGGGGCGGTACTCACTCTGTGACATCAGCACGTGAGAACCTGCTCCTTTTCGTGGGTATTGGAGGGGCTGCTGTTGTTACCACAGGTTTTTAGAGGATTACTCAAAAATGCATGAACAGATCAAAATACCACTTCGGGTTAGTGAGGAAGTTGGTTTTTTCATGGTATGGCCCCTTTAAAGTCACTAATTTGGGTCACCTAAAAGTTTAGTCGTGTCAGTGAACTTGATGATATTTTTGTTGTCCTCAGAGAACCAGCCTAGAGAACCTACACACTTTTTAGGCTTCGTTCTTACGCCAGAGATGATTCATTCCTTCCATCCATCCATCTGTCCAACCATCCATCCACATTCACATCTAGGTACAATTTAGAGACACCCATAAACCTATGGAACATATTTTTGGATGGTTCGTAGAAAACCCGCACATGAATGCGCAAACTCCACACAGAGAACTTAGCTGGGATGCGAGTTTAAAGCGAGAGTGTTGGAGATGATTCTTTTGTTTTATTTATTTTTATTTTTTTCAATATGTGACGAACATTTAAAGACATCCCTGTTGACAGATGTTAATCTAAATGCGGACTCGTGGGCTCATCTGGGAAGAAGGTCAAAACTTACAAAAAGAAAGGGGCAGATTGTAAGGCTTGTGTTTCTTGAGCTGTTTATGTGATAATGACACCTTTCAAGTTATTCCAAAGGCGTGCTATTGTTTTAATAAAAAATGAAACAATCCTTGTCAAAAGCGTTGAAGTGTTTCAGCGTTCGGCTAGACAGGTTTGACATGTGTCTTCGGAAATCTGGGAAATCTTGGCTGTCAGCTACCAATCGCTTGTCAATTATCCAGCCAGCAGTCAAGAACTAAAGTTCTGTCTTCCATAAATTGGCACGAACTTCATCAGTAATTCCAGAGCTGACACGCTCATGTCGAAGGTCATTGAACTGTTTTTGTTGGTAACAAGCTGCAGGATAGTTAAGAGAAGCAGCCACTTGAAAGACAAGCTTTGATGCCAACAACACAGGGTACACAGCCCTCAGCAAATAATGCTTCTCTGTGTGGTTAATAAGCAAAGATATGAATGGTCAAATGCATTTAATGCTGAGGCATGGGTTACAGCTCTTTGAAGTGCAGCTTTTTGAATACTAATGTTATTCATGACCTATTTGTTACTTTATTTTATGGAAATTCCTGATGGCCTAGCTGCCGCGATGCATTCATGGAGGGTATAAAGATGCTACTATAGCACAACAATAAAATTAATTAAGAGTGTTCCTAAACTTCCCAGCAGCAGCCACAATCCTGGACTATATTTACATTTTTTGGTGTCTCTAGCCATTTTTGGAAAGTCCAGTTAGGATCTCATTATATTATAATATCTGAAACTCCGGATGAAGTCATTTGTTTGACAGCTTGAGTATGGCGAAACTCCCAAGGGTTCAAAAGACGGTTGCCCAACACCCTACCTCTCCATCTGTCGGAATTCATTGCGGCTTGTTGTAAATCCCACAAGGATGCTCACAGGGAGGAGAAGCAGAAACAAGGAGAGCTGCTTTTAGGAACCGCAGCTTTCCCTGAGCCTGTCACAAGCGCTCAGGATAATGTCGGAAACTTTCTACGCCTCAAACTAAATGATGCCTACAAAGTTATGCTTAGGTTAGGCTTAAACCGTCCACGAATTTGCCACCAAGCTTCTCTCCTCTTGTATTCCTCTATATATTTAAGATTCACCAAATCAGACTGTTCAAACATAAAACTCAAGAAAAGTCTCATTTTATAATGGTTATTAAAATATTATGTGCTCTTTTATTTTAGGGAATTAACGCAAAAATGTTCATTTCATAAATCATCTTAAAAAGTATAATTTTAGATGGCAGTGCTATAAACTGGACAAACTAAACAGCAAAAACAGCTTTGACAATAACTACAATTTATACAAGTTAAAGTGCCACTCTGATCATCTTTTGAGCTATTGTAAATGTTTTCCGAGTGGTCTTTTAATTATGATAATACTGTTTTTGCCCCAAATCAGAAAACCAGTCCATTTCTAGGACATAGTTTCTGCAGAGCGGCAGTAGTTTATTAGGAGTTTGTCCAATGGTTTACACGCTCTCCTACTAGCTTTCAACTTCTCACTCCCTCAAACTAATAAAGCTGATAAAACAAAAATGGCGAGCAACATATAAGATATCCAGCCGTACAGTTTTAAGGCCAGATGCCAGCTGGGACGAAGACGGACATGGATCACCTTCCAGTTCTTATAGAGCTGATTTAACCCTTTAACACCAGAATGTTGTCGGCAACACTTGAATTATAGAGATGTAGGGGAAAATCTATTCACCAATATATCACGATATTTATACCGCCAAACATCGACTTAAGATGCTGACAAATCAAAAACTTAATTAATTATGTATGAGCTTCTGTTTTCCACCTGAACCCCTTATTGCTAGTTGGCAGCACAGAACATTGAGCCTCTTTGAGCAGCTCTACACCGAAACAACGAGATCTTGGGCTAAATGTTCAGTCAGCTGTGCGGTTTTCGTTGTTTTGAGTCATCTATGTGTGTACTGTACTAAAACTCTGTGCCACGTTGCTAATATTATTATATAAATCATGGATTTTGTTGCTTGGTAGCAGGCTCAGAGAAGTATGGAGAGAAATAAGTATCACCCCGATTTATGTGTGCGTAATTCTTTGATTGGTGCGTAGTTTCAGATTTGTGGGTGCATAATTCTTGATTTGTAACTCATACGATGCATTATGTACATAAGTACAAAATTATGACATTCAAAAAAGTACAAATAGTTAATAAAAACAGTTAATACAAACAAAATAGGCTGAAAAAAAGTTAATTCTGATGACTTATTTCAGATTGACTGAATGTCATGATTGTTTACTGAATTGAAACAAAAAAAAAATCTGTTTTTTGTTATTAGTGCCAATCAAAGCCATAAAGATTGTATTGACTTGAACATTTCTGATCTGCTTTAGTGGCTTTATAGAGTTCTATATTTAACATACTTTTATTCTCTGTCCAAATACATTTTTCATGAAGTAATGACTTAATTGACAGGAATAAAAAAGTGATGTTGTTTTTTTCTTTAATGACAGTTAGCCTTACAGAAACATTTCCATTTGTCTGCATGGATTCTTATTTATCCAGCTACATTCCATACAAAACTATATGAAATTCAATACAATACAAAACAATATGATACGATACAATTAAATTAAATTAAATTACAAAACAAAATTCAACTGAACCAATAAACTATAAACCAAGTCAAGTTCAGTGTTTTTTATTCAATCATTTATTTCTTTTTATGACCTTGGAGTCAATAAAAAAGTGGGAAAACAGAACCAGGGAAAATGTAGTCTCAAAAAGTAAAGATGGTTTTGAATTATTTAAAAGGTGTGAGGATAGAGTTCTTTAGTTTGGTTTTGTTCATATCCTGTTGGATGTTTCCCTCTGTCAGTTTGACCGGCTTTAGGACTAATTACCCACAGCTGTCTTGATTAGTGTTAATGGTCCTCATGGCATTTAAGTCTCTGGTTTTCAGTGTCTTGGTGACCGATCATCTGAATAATTGCCATTTTGTTTCTCTGTGGGCTTTATCATGGTCAAGTTTGTTTATTGAATGTTTTAGTGTCTGCCAAAAAAAACCTGGTTTCCTGCACATTTGGTCCTAAACCCAGTTTTTGACAAAAGGAAAACATCCATTTGTCCATTCGTCCACATGGCTGTTGGAGCCTAACCCAGCTACTGTTAGGGCGAACGAATTATTCATAAAATTCAATATTTGTTTTTATTTTTTTGTTTGGTTGGCACTTTTTTGAAGACTCTTTTTTTTTTTACACACAACACCTATTTTAGAATTGGCACTTTATGGATACAATGATCAGAAACTGAATCAATATTAGTAATAAATTGCATGTAGGTGAAGCCACATTTGGAACCAAACTACATAGTTTTACATTTGATCTAGCCTGCTTGTAAAACAAGTAAAAGTGGTTAAATGAGTTAACCCGGCTCCATTCTCAAAACTTCCATTCTCAAAAAGGAAGTGAAAGTATTTTCCTTCTTTTTTTAATGCCTTCCTGCAAAAGTTCAGAATTAATATTTCATGACTCATACCACTTCATCCAAATCCTAAATTATCCGTCCTCATTTTTAATCTGTACATATTTAGCCAGTCTGTACTCCTCCACATCAGTAATCAACCCTGGCATTAGCATTATTGAAGTACATTTAGCTTTTACTGTTTCTATAATCACGGAACTAAAGTTTGTATTATCGGCACGTTTAAAGAGAAGCTAGGATTCATTTTTGCAAAAAGTACATTTTTTTTGTGTACTTGAATGCAAAAAGAAGAAAACTGATGAAAGAATGATGATAAGCGTTTAACATTTCAGCTCCAAAAAAAAAAAAAACTATTGCAAGCAATTTCTTCCCCAGAGCCTTTATTTCTCCACATGCACTAAATGGTTCTCAGATAAAGGACACAGTTATCTACTCGAACAGTACATGGTTCCAACTTAAAATCTCTGTGTAATCTGCTCAATCTGTCCTTTATTCTCTTATATTTACAAGAAAATGCACAATAATATCATGCGAAGTGCAATCATAACATTCCTTTTTGATTAAATTCATTTGATTAGTGATCATGTCTGTCCAACTGTCATTTTTGTTGGATAAAAATGACATTTTACAAAAGTACCAAAGACAGAAATTTGAACATTCTTGGAGGTAAATTCTTTCCGACTTTACTTATGGTTTTGTGAAATGGTGTGGAAGTGGAAGAAGGACGTGTGTGAAGTGAAGCAGTGGCTGCGTTTAAATTCCGGCTGCTGCCCCACAAGGATAATCTGCGGTAGTCCACTCACACATCACGGCACTTCATTCAGCGACTTCACAGCCAAGTTAGGTTTATCTCAGTCTC
The DNA here is from genome assembly GCF_002922805.2 of Oryzias melastigma. Classification (NCBI taxonomy): domain Eukaryota; kingdom Metazoa; phylum Chordata; class Actinopteri; order Beloniformes; family Adrianichthyidae; genus Oryzias; species Oryzias melastigma. The sequence continues at coordinate 20,414,270 of NC_050532.1, forward strand.
AATTATGGCATTGTGTCCCATAGAAATATACAACAATGCAACGCTGCATTGAGAATTTCGTAACGCTGGCACACAGTTTTATTTTAATGATGAGCTGGCATTGCTACTGTACAGCAGCTTGCGCGTGTGAAACTGTCTCTGATCTTGAGCGTGGCATTATTGTTCAAGCATGGCTGCATTTTCCATTGTGGGATTTTGTGTGTCTCCTCTCTTTCAGCAGAATGGGAGGAAAAAAAAAAACCAGCCCTTTCAGGTCACATCTTTTTCAAATCAGTGGGAGATGCTGTTCACGCTGGTGTGCTGCTTCTCTAAATAAATCCACCATGAGGCAAACAAACAAACCGAAACAAAGGGGAAAGGTTTAGGTTTTTTTGATGAATACTTTATCGGTTATTTGCTGTTGCATGTTGTCCATCTTGGGCTGTTTGCTCTCGCTGTAAAATACTAACGAACAAGCTTGTCAATCTAGCAGTTCTAGTGACTCTGCAGGCCAAGACTCACAGAACAATGAACCCCGTTGTGATGGAGAGCCCCGAGGAAAAGGCTTTCCTTTTTACTAAACAGGTTGAATACAGCTGCAGAGATTAATGCAACAAGCAAATGAAGAAAAAAAACACATTTAGAATTAAAGTCCCACTCTAATCATCTTTTGCAAAAGCCTCCCTGTGGTCTTTTAATTACGATTATGACATTTTTAGCCAAAATGAAAGGGAAAAAAAAAAAAAACTATACAGCAGAAGTAGTTCAAGTATGCCTGCACTCATTTCCCATCATCCCTTTTCTGCTAGCTTACAGCCCCTCACAAGCCCAAGCTAAAATAAAAGTGCATTCAAACAGAATGCTATTCACATGGCAAATTTGCTTCCTGTCAAAAAAAATGTTCCTGAGTTTGACGCGACGGCCAAGTGTGGGAGGAGCTACCAGCCAATGTTTTAAGCCTGACATGGAGCGGTGTATGTGTCACTTACAATGTATGGAAGCTGAGAGGGTTAACATTGCAAAATCAAGTTTATTTATTGTGAATAGTTCTACAAAAACTCATATCATGTGACGACAGTAGCTCCGCCCAAAGTGGTTTCTTCCATTTTTCTATGGACCAACGAGGGACTACAAATGGTACGTATCATTCTGGGCTAATGGGTCCATTTTATAATGGAGACGCTCTGAATACCGTACCGGTCCAGTTCTGTCCGAGGTATAAACTTGGTAGAAAACCATGAAAAGGGTGAGAAAAAAATACATTTACGGTGCACTGTAAGCAAAAAAGGCACAAAAAAGGGGCAAAAAGCAACAAAAGAGCGGTCAGCAAAAAATGCAATAACCCAGCTCACCGTTTCCCCTCTAACTTATAGGGGCAAAATCAACAGGTGAGTTATAATAATAATAAAAAAAAAAAAAAATGTGTGATCCACCAGGTGAATACCCGATTAGTCTGACTGCAAAGGATACTAAAATCAAAAACAATATTCCTTCACCTTAATATAAACAACATTGGATTCATGGATACAACAACAATAAGTCGGACAGCAAAAATTAATTGAAAAACTAGTAAATAAAAAGCAATTAAATTTAAATCTATATAAAGAAACAACGTAAAGAGTTTTTTATGAAAATGATACAATTTTCAGTCACATTCCAGCTCAGTCGAGGAAAACAAAGACGTACATGGATCTATTTATCTGCAAAAAGATGCATCATTATAAAGAAATACTCAAAAATGCAATTTATAGCTTCATTTTCTTAATATATGTCCTCCGTCATGAGAAAAATGGTAAAAACTTTCATTGGAGTGGGTCTTTAAATGGCTTCTTTTTTCTCTTGGCAAAGACAGGGAACCTTAGCAAAATGATATTAAGCATTTGGCATTGGCAGACATTGTAACGCGGAGCCCTCCAGAGCTACAAAAGCCTCTTACAAACATCAATTCGCCGCATTCAAAACACAGCATTTCATTCTGCCGATTGCTTAAGCTTTTCTCTTCTCCTGATGTGAAATGGCTTTCTGCTGTTTAGTGTGAGTACCATAAATGGGAGGATGAGAGAGGATTTTGTCACTTTTCTCAGGTTGGCAGTCATAAGCCTGGATAAACCCTCATAAATATTAGTGTGTCTCGCACATACTGTTTCAGTTGTTGCAAATAGAGTTGACAAAATTTAGCACGTCTAAATCCCCGTCAATCTTGGTAAATACCAGCCCTCCCCAGCAGTTTGTCATTTCCTCTTCAAGCACTTTGACACAATGGGCATTACCTTCAGATGCATTATTTACCGGCAAACTGTACACAGATAAATGACAGTTTATGGCCAAGATGCGGCACATCAATTATTTCTTAAGACTTTTAGTGTCGTGGCGAGCTGTGTAGAGGGCTTTTGAAATAAAAACGTTAAAAAATGAATAGATAGGATAAAGGTATTGCCGTGTTGTTTGGTTGGAGTCCTTGAGGCGAGCACAAATACACTCTGAGTCAATAATTTATGCGCCCAGACTCACATATTCAAATACAAACACACACACATACAAAGAGAAAAGATAAATGCGGTGCTGCGGCACAGGGACACGCAAGAAAAAAAAAAAAAAAAAAACCTTTGGGGAAAGATACAGAGTTTTTGAATACCTACTGAAAATCTCTTGATAAATGAAGGGTTCTTTTGCTCATTTTCACAAGTGTCAAGTGGCTTTGAACCAGTCCTGTCTCTGAAGTGTTGCTCTGCCTGATAGAAGATGGTAAGCGTTTTTCCTTTGGTGAACGCTTACAGTCATATTCTGTCTTCACACTGCCGGAAAAATCTCCTCAAGCTTACATAATGCAGATCTGCCCTAATTTCTCTTTCTCTGGAAAAACCGGGATCTTGGAGAAGATACACAACACCATCCGTCTGACAAACAGCGTTAGTCGAAGGTGATCAATGGTTTGCAGCCTTAGCAAAAACTACCGTTTTCAGCTGGAATGCAGCAGAGAGAAACCTAAAGTCTCATCCACACATTTTTTTGACTACCCAAAAAGAAAAAAATATAGTACACAAATGCATCCCGAGCAAATGTTGTCACATATGTTTTCAAACTCTGCCCCGGCATCCGATTGCTTTACATATTTTGTTTTATGTGTGTCAGGTAATTGGACGTTTCCATGGATACCAAGCCTCTAGAATGCTATTTCTGAGGATGCACTTTCTCGGGGCATCTGCACGCGCATGTGTTCATTCTACACAACCACAAGAAGGTCATGTCTTATACATCAGAGCGAACAAACACAACTAAACATTTGGAATTCACAAAGGTGTGAGAAACTCCCCTTTCGCGGAGCCTTCCTGCCTTTGCAGCTGTTCAAACAGCTGGGGCGCCCCATAGACATCCTATTTATTTAGATGCATCGTATTTTTTGGAGTTTAAGTCACAATTTTTTTCATAGTTCAGCCTTGGGAGCGACTAATTTTATTTATTTATTTTTTTTACATAAAAAGGCTCATATATTTGTTAGTTTCCCAGTAAACATGTCGTTTTACAGTTGTTTCCTCTAACATACACTAGAGGGAGCAGCATCCGAAGCGTTTGCTATTAACAGCGGCAGAAGAAGTGTCGTTCAAAAAAAACATGGAAGAGAATCTGAAACTTTGATAGTTTTCTTAAACATGTCAAAAGATTTGTATTGTTGCTTTAATGAATTTATTTATTTTTTAATTACACCGGTGGATTTGTTCCGAAGTGTCAGACTTTTTCCCATACTCCAGAAATATGGCTTTCTTCTTCTTGATTAGACAGTTTTTGATCTCGCGACTTATACTTCAAAAAATACGGTAATTACGATTGGAGTTGGTCCTGTTGGTCACTTTCTCAATTTGTTAAAACAAATAAAAAATAACTCTTATCTGTTTGAATTCTCGAAGATTTCATTTGCAAAATTTTCCCCCAAAAATGCCAGTGGGATGGAGCAGCATTTTCCAACCTGTCCCTTCTCTGCACCGTGACATTTGTGGCTCAGAGAGGCTGAGAGAGAGAAGGAAGAAAATACAACAGCTTGTACAATGAATGCATATCTTTTATTCATTAGCTAACAACTAAGTAAACATCAAATTGCAGATATATTTATCCCACGTATTCCTAGTTGTACTGTGCGTTTGCAATAAGAGAGCAGTTTTTTTTCTGTTTTTGCTTTTCAAAGATGGTGCACATTTACAAGGAGGGTATGGATGGAGGCTTTCATTTACAAATCAGAGGCTGACATATGTGAAAATCAAGCAAAGGTGACAAAATTTGTGTCTATGTTGAATTATTTTTTTAGGATATCTGTTTTCAACAAGTGATAGCAAAATCATAAATAAAAAAAAAAGTTGCAAATATTCATTATGTACAGCAAATACTTGATTACACAGTTGCACTTGCAAGATTCTGCAAATTCAAAGAGACTTAAATAAAAGTGAATAAACTTGTGGCTTCACTATTATTATATAAAAATGACAGAACAAATTGAAAACCTGATTTTGTCAGTATGGCAGGTGCATCACCTTTACAGTGTTAGTGTAAATAGACATCTTGCATCACTGCAAAGATTTTCCTCCTGTTTTGTTGTGAGGCATTTTGCACACAGCAGGAACGGGTCAAGTCATCACAAAAATGACTCTGAACACGTGAAAGGCAGCAAAACCAGGACTTCGTCTTCCGTTAGCAGCATGACTAACGCTGCGGCGTGATACCGGATGACATGCAGACAGGCTCCAGATACACCGCGTTCTCCAATTAGTTGAGTTAGGATGACACGGATAGTGCATAATACTGCATGTGAGCGTTCACACTCTGTGTTTAAAGTCACTATTGACCCAGAAATGGGTTTGAATGATTAGTCAATGCACTTAATTCCTTTTCCAGCATAAAACATTTTTAAACATACAAAAAAATCCCATCTCCTCCATTGCTGCAGTCATTTATTGTGCTTGTCAGCCTAATAGATATAAGCTCTTGCAGATCTTTGTAAATTGTAATACATTATCCAACAATTACTGCATAATATGACATAAATTGCAGATTTCAGTAGATTGCCTGCCTTTTTAGTTGACCCCTTAAAACATGAGACAAGAACAGGCAGAAAAACAGTATTTTCCTGTCTGATCTCATTCAGATTTTCCTAAAAACCCTTTTAATTAGACAATCATGCAGTGTAGTGGGTCATTTATAGGGACTGAAGCTGTCTTGAAGTGGCAAAGCAGCAGATTGTCTTGTTTAAACTCATATTAAGTGAAAAACATGTTTAAAAAAGGCATAAATCAGACCTTCTTTAATAACACACACAGCGTTTTAAAAATATGACATCATTGTCAACCAGCAGATGTTGATATTAAAAGGAATTTTTATTAAAAAAAAAAGAAAATCTTGCCATCTTCATTAATTTTACAAAAAATACTAAATTATCTATCATAAGTTGACAAAATCCTGAGGCCCAGAAATTTTAAAAAGACTCTCCAGTGGACTTTAAAGAGAAAATGAAATGGGCTGTCTTTGATGGCATGTCAGCGCTGTGGTTTTCATAAGATGCACATGTGAGCAGCAGATCAAATCAAGTGTAGGAATCAACCCGCGTTCAGCCTGATGCATCAAACACTGTTATTCTGGTAAATGTTCAGACAAATTCACAAAGACTTTTTTTTTCCTGCTGTCTTCTTTTTCATGCATCGAGAGCTAAAGCAGTAAATGTTATTAACAGAAGAGTCCTTCTGCTGCTTTAGTGGCTGCAGGAAGTGATGCTCCTTAAACAGTTTTATTCTAAATTCAAAACATACTTGAGGTTTTCTAAAAAGCTTGATCAGATTAGGATGTGGACATTTTTCTAAAGCTTTTATCAGATGGTTTCAATGGTAAATTTAACACAATTTCATGGTAAAATGGCAAATACACAAATACTTCCTCATTCTTATGCGGTTACTTCAGGATCTATGTAAATTTAGTCTTTGAAAGCACTTTTGTTGAAGTAAAAAAATCATTTTTTGTTAGTTTTTGTTGGACATTGTCACAATTGTTATCACATCTTTTATTCCTGGCTGACAAGTCTACCCCCTCCCAGCTAAATGCACCCCCCCTTACACCTCATCCCACCCCAGCATGCAAACAGACTTCCTGCTGACACACTTTACTTTGAAACAGAACTGTATGACACAAAAAAGGATTTCAAGTTGGCTCTCATCAGCATGAATCCAAACTTTCTTGTAACATTTTTTTTTCCTCCTGACACTCGGAGGCAAATTTAGTTTTTCCTTTGTTGAGCTGACATGCAGAAATTTCATGGTTCCCGTGTGTTCTTTTTATTCTTATTTTTTTTTTGTATCAGACCGGTGACTTGACAAAATGGCAGTCCCTGATGCTGAGGAGACTGGGGACAAGCAACAAAAACACCTGAAAGTGTCTGTGCTTCAGTTCATTTTTGCAGCAGACATGAATCAATAGTTTTTTTAATACCGAGGGCTTGTGTTTGGGCTAATGTAGGACAACGAGGAATGATTTTAGCACTGTAAAAATTCTCTAGATACCTGCTATGACAGAAATATTTCGATTTTTT
>NC_050532.1:20420877-20432542 GCF_002922805.2 Oryzias melastigma
AAAATATATTTATTTATTGTTTGTATAAAACATTTCAGGCTTCCTGTATTAGACAGCTCAGTCTGATTAATATGGTGGCCCTGAAGTGCCAATCACATTAACGAATCACCCAATGCAAAAACATGTTAAAGGCCACAACATCAATAAAAAACAATAAATAAATAAATAAATTACAGTTTAGGTATTAACACAAAATTCTAGAGACTAAAGCGTTAATTAAAAAAAAAATAAGAAAAAATCCAAAAAGAAACAGAAAATTAAAAAAAATAAATAAATAGTACAAATGTTGTAAAATAAAACTAGATAAGAAACCAGGAAAGGTGTAGGTGATGTGGGAGATCACTGATTGGATGATGACGAATGAGTTTTGAAGAAGAGGAAAAGCAGAAGCATGTTCATTTTAATTTCTGGAACTTACTTTTGTTTTCCAAAATGTTTTTACTTTTTTTATGCAGTTTTTTAAATTTATTTATCTGTTTTGCGTCTTTAGTTGTCGGAGTTTTTTAAAAAGTTTTTGCATTGAGTGATTTTTTTTTTAATGTGTTTTGGACTTCATGGCCACCGTAGTTAAGGATGGCCAGTTTTCAAATCACCGGAAAGGCAAACCATGTCTCTGACAAGGATTTAGAACTGGACCACCAGGTCTGTTGCACACTCGTAACTCTGAGCTCGTGACAGTTTCATCAAATTTCCGAAAATTTTAGCAACTCCTTTTCAAACTGCTGGAATTTTGAAAACTTTATAAAAGTTCTTAAGAGTTTTTCAAACCTGCTTTGAACAAATTTGAAATCGTTTTTTTTTAAATAAAAGCAGGAGATAAGCCTTTTTTTTTTTAAGGATAGCTGTTTGAGCAGAAACAAAACTAAAGTCTGTCATTGCAGGTATGATACAAGAGTGTCCCTCTAGAAGTATGTGAACCCTGAAAGACCCCAAAACATTCTTAAAATTCAAACTGATCATAAGTAGAAAAAAATCTAAAACAAATCTGGTACTTCTTAAAAATTCTGTGTCTCCAACTATGCAAGCTGTCGTAGCCCAAGGAACTACTTTTAATCAGCTTCATAACTAGTTTACAACTCTACATGAAATTGCATACATAAATTATGTCAAGTAAAATGGAATTTAAACAGCCCCCTGTGGGATTCAAACTCCTGTAAACTGTGTTTGTGTAAGTACAGAACAAAACTGAAAGACGTCCATCCATTAATTTTCGGTTCCATTTCAGTCTGTTCAGGGTTGCAAGAAGCTTGAAGGGCTTCAGTCAGTGTTTCAACTCTAAGCTCTTGATTGATGTATGCAAAATACCCCAGGTTGGATTTTTAAATGATTCAAATTAATGAATAAAAGTAACTTTCTCTCACTTAAACCACATTAAAATGTATAAGTTGTGATTTTTTTAGAATAATCATTTTGCCTCGATGGTGAGAGGTGCTGTTACACGAGGAGGAGATTGGAATAACAGTCTTGTCAGGGTATCCTTGAAGCCTCCAACATAAACTGCCTACATGAATGTGCTCATCTCTATTTGTTTAGTCGGAGAACACTTTCTTGACAAATGTCAAGGTTGCTCAGCTCCTCTTCACCAAAGTGACGGGCAGCCTCAGCCACAGTTAAAAATAATTCCACCAAACTTGATTTTTATCTCCTCTTTTGGCTTTTTTTTGCTTGAATTCGATTGGACAGAACTGGCAGCAGATTGTGCATCTCTGTCAGGAAAAATGGATTTATTTGTGGGAGAGAGCATATCGTCGACACGGTTCATTAACACTCATGAAATGCAGCTAACTTGAGAGTTCGAGATCCTTCTCGCATTACTGTCAATGATTCAGCTCTAGGAGAGAAGTCGACAATAGGATGAGTCATTATAGCCCTGTTAATATTTACACATTTAAACGGGACGGTTAAACCACACAGGGATAAAGTGATGCTTGGAAAAGTGGGTCGTGCATCGCTGTATCACTTCTGTTGAGCATGTTTTTTTCCATAAAGAAGTGCATACTCACATAAAGAGTCTTTTTTTTTTACATTTATAGTTCCAAATAAAAATAAATCCAATGGAAAAAACGCCTCCATTCTGCCCACTTAGGGACAGGAAGTCCTTCAAAACTGTGTAAAAGTAGTTCGTTTCTCCAGAACCTCCAGGTAATCTGGATCGATGTGAAGCTTGGCTTTCAGTTCCCAGTATTCACTCCGGTTAGGGTCCACATAAACAGTACTTGGTGTTGTACAATACAATATTGTCTGCTGTATTCTGTCCGGATATTGATGTCTGGCATCAAAATCTGAGGTATACCTGTTGGACGAATGCGCTCCGTGCCTGCAAGGCAACGTATCGCTGTAGCATCTGTTCTTGTCAGGCTCCAGTGTGTCCCTGTAGCAGCACGGGTCCTCTTGGCGAGGGGTTGAAGGTTTGTTGAGAGGCTCTGGAGTGGCGGCGCTGTATTCTGAACTTATCACATTACTGGCCGCCTCTTCATCAGAGGTACCCAGAAAGGGGCCGCTCAACTCGTCAAAGTCTCTAAACCCGTCGACCGACTTGCTGTTGGTCGGGCTGTGGGCGGTAAGTCTGCTGGAGGATTCCGTAGGGGCTGGGATGTACTCGTACACGTGTCCGGCCGATGTCCGGACTTTGGGAATCGATCCTTTTTTATAAAGACCGTATTCCATATTGAGGGAGCTGATGCATGCGTTCACAGAGTTATTCTGTTCATTTTGGGTCTTTTGCCGCCTCTTTTTGGTGGCCACAAACAATCCCGCCGCCACAAAAACGGACATAATGAAGATGAGAAGAAGAGCAAGAATCATCACGGACAATGGTATGGTGCTGTAGTGGTTGTTGGAGTCCAGGGAGGTTTCTATAGTGATGGTGCTGCCTGGAAAAAACTCTTCAGTGGGTGGAATCATGGAAGCAAGTATGTCAGAGTTATTAGGGCAGAAATTAGTTGACTTAATGTATCTCATATCCTCCCCAGCTAGCCTCTTAGGGGAGCCACAGATGACATTGTTCACAACTGTACCCATGCTAAGTTGCTCCACCCACATCTTCAAGTCCAATATACTGCAAGCGCAGTCCCAGGGATTTTCATACAAATCAACTTGGACAAGGGCTGTGAGCTGATCGAGCACACCACTCACCGGAAGATACCGCAGGTGGTTGCTGCGCAGATTTAATCTGGCCAATATCAAGCCGTTAAACGTCCCCTCAGGTAAAGTTTTCAACAGGTTGTTGTTCAAAAAGAGAAGCTGGAGCTTGGGTACGTGCTGGAAAGTGTCAGCAGCAACCTCTTTGATGACGTTGTATTCTAAATATAAGAACTGTAAGCTCTCTAGACCATAAAACATTTCAGATGTCAGGCGGTCTATCAAATTCCCGTTCAGGTACAGTCTACGTAGATTTGTCAAGTCGCCGAAAGCTCTGTCGTGCACACGAGCTATCCGGTTGTTACCTAGATGAAGCAAATCCAGTCCGGTTGCTTCAGTGAAATCTGATCTTTGCACCACAGTGATGTAATTACCTGTGAGATACATCTTTTTGGGATTGTACGGTTTGGGATTTAAATCAGAGATTAGTTCGATTTTTCGCTCCTGGCAGTTCACATTCAGGCCGAGGTCTGAGATTTGCAGATTGCAGGTGCAGGCGGTCGGACAGTCTAAAGGCACGGGAGATTTGGTCTGATAAGACACGATTTGACCGAAATTCTGCGGTTTGTTTGAGGGCGCGCGTGCTGTGGGTCTTGATTTTAATTTGGCTGACTGACGAGGTCCCTTGGTGGGCCTTGATGAGGATCTCGCCACTCCAGAGGAGGTGAAGGAGGCGGCGACTGCAGCTGGTGTGGTCCTGTGGTATGCATCAGTGCTCAGATGTGGCAGAGGCGGCATCTCGTATTCAGCGATGGCTCTCCTCGGGCACAACTCTTGTTTTGAAACCTCGCCGAGGTCTCTTCCGTGCAGCCGAAAGGGGAACTCGCAAACGACATCTCCGACTAAGGCGGTGTACAGAATGCTCTCGAGCCAGGTTTTAAGAGCAATCAGCTCACACGAACAGTTCCACGGGTTCTCCTCCAGCTGTAGCTCCACAACACTGTTCATGTGCTCCAGCAGACCCACATAGGGAAGCACTTTGAGCTGATTCCCTCTCAAGTCCAAATGAGTCAACGGTACATGCTGGAAAAGGTTTACAGGCAGACTAGATATCAAGTTGTCATTCAGAATCAGGACTTCCAAGTGTCGAAGTCTGCTGAAGGCATTTGGCTCCACATGAGTGATGTAGTTATAATCGATTTGCAAATACTCCAAACTTTCAAGGCCAAAGAAAAACTCCTCCTTCAAGGCATCGATTTTGTTATTGTTCAGATGTAATCGTTTGAGTCTCCACAGTCCGTTAAAGGCTCCGGCTTCCACATCAGATATCTCATTGTTTCCCAAGTGTAATATTGTAAGTCCTTTGTATTCGACAAAATCGTCCGCAGACAGCTTCTTAAAAAGATTCCCAGTGAGGAGCAGATGATATTGAGGAAAGTGCACCGGGCTGATGTCTGACAGGCTTGCAATTCCTCTGTTTTCACAGCTCACCGTAAGGATCCCCTCTCGCTCCTCGCACGCACACAGCTCCTCACATAACTGTCCATAGAGGCCGGACATCTCAACAAAGCACACGGATGTTGCACTTAGCAAAATATATTGAATCCAAAGCCGCATTTTCCTGCAAGTGGTGGGTCACGCTCCTGCTAAGGTGTCCTCAATGTCATCTAGAAGGAAACAAATACATGTAAAAACAAACTTCTAAAGGAGAAACTTCACTCTGCTGGTTTACAGCAGCTCCAACAAAGCAGCACATGAAAAGAAAGTCAAAATACAAGGTCGGAGAGAAGGCTGGAGCAGACAAAGCTCTGACTCCTCTGAGGAGAATCCACATTTACTCGCTAAAATGTCATGAAAAAAACATGGTTTGGATGTGAGGCAAAATTACATAAGGTTAACCGGAATTCTGCATCACAGCGCAAACCCCTCCAGAGATGAGCCAACTCCAGATGGAAATACATACCTCGCGCCGGCTGATGATGAAGATGTGCGTTTTCTCCTCCTCTTCTTTTTCTTTGTGAATTGATCCTTTAATCCAAAAAAAAAGGATTTATTGTGCGTCTCTGCCGGCGCGGACGCACGGAGGAGGATGAAAGAACTGCTGATCAACCATAACTGCCAAACGCTTCTCTTTCACCGGGCTGCGCCGGAGGAGACGCGGCTATGCCTGCTAACAAAGTTGCTTTTCTCCCTCCCTACCTCCCTCTCTGTCTCCCTTCCTCCCTCCCTCCGTCCATGCTGGCGCGCGCACGCGCTCGGCAGTCGGGAGGATGTCAAGTCATTTCATGCGCAAAGAGTCAGCTCATTGGAGCATCACGCCGAGACCCCCCCTCCTCCCCTCCCACCCTCAAAACAGAAAAAAAAGTTGACCTAAAAACAAGGTGTCACAAAATATCAATGATTTCCAAGGATGGATGAACTCTTTCACTGGAGATAAATAAAATAGTTCCTCACAATATCAACCAATTTCTGGTTTCAGAAAAAAAAAATCCCAGCTTGTCCTGACACCTGGATGAATAACATCCCTCACGTTTCTTTCCGGCTATTTTTGTCCGACTCAAAAAAAAAAGTGTGTGTAAGGTGCCCTGCATCTCCCTGCAAGAACATCACTCATCAGATTGTTAACAATATTCCACATGACACTCAGGGGGGGTCTGGGGTTTCCAGGGTTACAATGGCTGCCTGAAGTGGTAACTAAGTAGAAAAAATGGGATTTTAAAAAGACTTTAAACTGTTTGTTTACACTGAAGCTATGAGTCACAAGGTGTGACTCACGTCCTGCTGATCACCACAGCCAAACAGAACTGGGCTCTCACGCAAACACATAATCAGACGGAATTATTCAGCCGTCTCAATTAAATTTATCTGATCTGAACTGGTGGCACGTGTTGCATACTTAATGCTGCGTTCGCTGGGCGTTGAGGTAAAAAGGTAAAGAAAAAAGGATCATGCCCTTTAGAAGCCTGATGCGTTGGCACTCATGTGGAAACATGTCAAGTATTGTTGCATACCGCTGTGTCCTCACGGAGCTATATCCATCATCCTCTCCACTTGGCTCGCAAGGGAGGAGAGGAGGCACAGCGTCAGCGACTGCCTGTGGCTCATATTAAAGAATATGAAGGCTGTGTTGAGTGTGCATGCAGCTCATTTGTTCTACTGTTTTCTCAGATGTTTTGTTTCCCACATTGGGCCTCATATTTGATTCAGCTTTAACTAAACCCCGTCATAATAGCTCATAAATTAGCATTTATGTTTGTTGCAGCATGATAAACACATTTTGCCACTGGCTTGTTTCTTATTGCTCCAAAATAGCGATCATCACAACGTTTAATATTCATTCAAAATTGGATTGGACTTTTTTTTTCGCGTGTTTACATTTTGTTTATATTGCTGCAGTTTCGTCGGTGTAATAATTCGTCTTCATCCAGTGTGCAGAGGGAGAGTGTGGCGTACACGCAGACAATGCATGGTATCAGCCTCATTTAATATCTCTCCAATTCTTCCACGACACTGAACATAATCTTGTCCAACTGGGAGCAGAAAGCCGCACAAACACAAACATACGCACACACGTAGACACACACACACACAAAAAAAAGAAGCATCCCAACAACTGACTGCGAGAAAATGGTGATGACTAACAATTATATGTTCCAAGGTCGCAAACTCTCAAATGGAGCTGCAGCTCTGCCACAAAGGATGATGGGTAGCTCTTCTGATTTATGTTCTGTAGAGATGGCACATCTCACTTTGTCATCTGTGTCCAGCTGGAACACAAGAACTGGGCATCCCAGTAAACCACAGTCACCATCCAACTAAAAAAGCTGTAACTATGTTGCTAGAAAGATTTAAAGGTCTTAATACTTACAGACCCATGAATAACGGTCATCTTTTGGGCTATTTTAAAAGCGTTCCCAGAGATCTTTTTGTTATGATTTTGTCATTTTTTTGGCTAAATAAAAAAAAAAGGTGCAATTTTCTAGTATATAGGTTCTGCAGACCAACAAGAGTTCATTAGAAATTAATTTATAAATTGGAACAATTAGTCTGTATACACCAGGAGTGTCAAACTGATTTTGGGTTCAGGGGCCACATTTAACCCAGTGGGCCGGACCTGGAACATAAAAGCAAAATAACCTATGGTCAACTTGTTATCTGTAGCTTTGCTTTTTTTTCAGTTGGAAAAAATGCCTCAATTAACCTACTAGCTTAATCACTTTATTTATTATTATTATTATTATTATCTTTTTGACGACATTTTGTTATTTGTGGTGTCACATCTGCATCTTACCCAGACCTGGCACGCACCTGCAAGCAAATGCTGTTTATTTCTTGATCTCTTGTTATACCAGTGTTTCTCCTCCTTTGCCTCCCCTAGTGGCGGAATTGCGTATTGCAGTTATTTCCTATAAAAAATATGACCCAATCCAAAATTCTTCCCTTCCCGCTTCCCCTCCATTTGAAGGGGAATTTTTAGTTCAAGTGTGTCCGAAAATATATATATTTTTTAAATCCAACCCTCCAAGCGGAGGGATACAAAGTCCTCCATCGTGAGGGTAAACTGTCGCGCTGAGAAGTGCTTTTCTTCCCATCGGTGCGCTCTGAACCACAGAAGTTTACATTTGAATGTAATTAATTATTTTCTGTTTTAGGCTGAACTTTTTAAAGTTATTAAACCAATGTTGTTAGGTATTTTTGAGCGCTAGAAGCTCTGCGCTAAAGCTAGCTGACTGAGGTTATTGGTGACAGCATCGAACAAAAGTGACGTCTGAAATATGAGACACTATTTTTTTATAACTCTCCGTTTGGAGGGCTAAATGAAACGGTAGGGAAGAATTCGAATTGGGCCACAGGAAGGGACTTGAGAAGTGCTTTTTTTTCCAAACATCCTTATAATTTTTCTCTTCATGACTGGGTTTGGGTCTAATTAAACCCGCGGGCCGTATGTTTGAGACCCATGGTTTATTCCATTAACCTAAATAAAGCCGTGACGTCACCGATAGAAAATGCTTTATCTCAGATTCCAACGAAATGAAGTCAATTCAGACGCCCTCTTTCGCCATTTTGGAACCAGACAACCAAATTAAGCAGTGATTGGTCCAAGAATCTGCCAATCAAACGCTTTGATCTGATTGGCCAGTTTATAACTTGAATAACTTGCAATAAAGAAAATACATCTTGAAAAAAATTTAGATTTAGCAAAAACATGTTAAAAAAAAGAAAAAGGTTTATTTATCAATTGAAGTCTATGGAGATTTTGGCTTTCTAGGACCAGCAGGTACTTCCTGTTTGGAACGCGAGGGGAGAGCAGATGATCAGTCCAGTTCTCTCTATGTTCTGTCAGTGGTTTACACACTCTCCTGCTAGCTTACAGCCTTCTCACACCCCCAACCTAACATTAGCGGTGCAACAAAAATGGTGAGCAATATCTGAGTTTTGAGCCAGATATTAGCCCAGACAAGGAAAATAAAGACGTGCATGGATCTATTTGTCTACAACATGGGTGCATTTTTGTTACATAACAAACTAAATCTTTTTAAATTTTTCATTTTTGGGTCCACTGACTAAGAAATACTTTAATTTTTCAGATGAATTTTCATTATATATGTCCTCCATCATCAGAAAAAATGCCACAAAAACCTTTTAAAAACACTATTGGTCTTGAAATCTATTGAAACTCCACCGACTCATCTATCAGTCTCTTTAAAAACTCATTTCATCTGCATTCCACATTTGATGGAGGATTTTAATTGTTTTTTTTCAGGGCCACCATCTAGTCTGCATTTTTTCCTTTTTCAACCATTTTAAAAAGTTGCACAACTCGAGAAAAATTGTAAGACTATTTTATCTTCTATTATAAAAAAAAGAATAAAGCAAGCAGATTGTTTTGTGCTTTCACAATAAAGTAATGATGAACTTGTTGGTGATTATGAGCCATTTAGGTACATACAGGATATTTGACAGGTTAAACACCAGTTCACCTCGGGGGCAATTTAGTCAATCAGGGTGAGAACAAATTACATAAATGATCATTCTGGTTGTTGGAAGGCTTTTTGGTCAGATGAAACTTGAAAAGGCCACGCCGGCGTTGGTGACAATTAATCGTGAGTTTCAAGGGCACGGTGTTACAGCCAGCCTGACACGCCGCATCATCATTAGATAATTAACTGAATGGGTGGCTAAATGGCTGCTGTAATAAAGGACACGGCATGGAAAGTATCTATAGACACAGGAGCCTTTAACAAGCAGTCCATGCACACACCTCCGGTGAGAGGGGAACTGCAGCCTCCCTTAAGGGAGGTGTGGGAAAAAAAGTAAAAAAAAACATGTTGTCAGCCATCATCGATGACATCTCACAGCGTCCACATGGATCCCTTAGTGCCAAGGGCAGCTGCTTCTGTGGCAGTCAGCACCATTATTAAAAGACACACACACCACTTTCTCTCAATATTTCACATGGTTGCAGCTCCTGAGAGAACCTGCTGGCACATTTGCCGCTGCTACCAGACACAACATGCAAAACCGCAATTTTATGCATATTTTGTCATTTCAGTTTCTGTTCAGATGCTGACATTTCACATCTTTGGGTGGAATAGATTCGTTTTTTGGCACCATTTGCACGAAGGAATATCCTAAGAAAATCCTTTTTTTAATGCTGTGACGCAATTTGATTGAAGTCATAATTATTTTTAGTCAATGAAATAAAAGGGAAATTGTTGCAAATCCTGAATATATTTTGGGAAATGTTGTGATGACCCCTGGTGGTGGAAGAGTCCTGGCTCCAAATGATACATTATAGCTAGCAAATATGTTTAAACATGGATTGCAGTGTCAAAACTCCTTTTCATGACCTACTTTAATGGTACAAAATCCTTTTTTAAATTTGTAAAAAAAGGGGTCCATCCATTTTATAGCACATTTTTATGTCTTTTTAATCTCAAGGTTGTGTCCTTCTGTAAAAAGACTGTTTAAAAAACATTAATTTGATTAAAAAATTGTTTTTTTGTAACCATTTTTGTCAAGAGATGATGTGTTTTACTTTAAATGGCAGATGGTCAAGCTTCTCATTTATAAGAAGGCTCTGGTTTAGACTTACTGCAACCTTGAAATCTAGAGGGAACGTGAAAAAATAAAAATTAGGAAATTATTTCTGATTTCAAAGGTTTTGACAAATTAACCAAAAAAAAGCTTTGATCAAAACTGTGTGAGATCCAAAGTTAAACAATTACAAGTATTAACTTTGCATTACCATACTCACTTTTTGATTAGCATTTTTCGAGTATATAAAAATGCATCAATATTTTAGTTGTTTGAAATCAAAATAAAACTGTAATTCAACATAAAACCTAAAGATGGCACTGTTGACTCATCTAAGAATCTCTCTAGCCAAGACTGGTTCCTTTCTTCTTTTTAATTCCAGTCAAAAAACATTTGATATGGGAACATAAAATGATCACACAACCAATTTTATCTGTATAAATGACAAGATAATCGTAACTAAATGATGGACCATCTTCCAAAGCTGTTTGGTGATTTCAAGTACATTCCAGAGAATGATTAAAAACAAAAAAATGACTAAAATGTACAATTTATTTTACAAACCCATCAAATAGATGTGAAATTATAGGTTTATAAAGAACTAAAATGTTAACAGTCATGAAAACAACTATAATAAAACTTCTTCATTTGGATTTATGTAGCACAAATAATTGCACCTCACTTTGCTGAAACATGAAATCCAAACAACACACTTGTAAATATTCCGTTTCTCCAAATCAAAGGCTGTGAGAGAGCCCAGCTATTTACTGTCTTGACAACTACGGCTGGGGGGGCTGATGGGAGCAAGATAAAGTCTTGACATGCTTGCAAAGGTCAATTGCCGTGTGCTGCCTGTATGCATCCAGATACCAGGAGGGCTCCCTTCCTTCTTAATTAAATACTACATCCGCCTTATCTTTGGGTTTTCTTGCTGAACCAACTCTCCTGTAAACCTGAGACAACTTTTTTTGGTGAGGGATAAATCAGATTTTGATTAATAAGCAAACAAACAATATAAACTGTTGAACGTCTAACAAAGAAGGGTAAAAAAAACCCTCCTAATCGCAATTTAAGATCATTTTTTTCATCTTTTTGACACCATTGGCTCAGGATGGAGGTAATTACTTTGACCATGGAGGTGACTGACTCTACAAGGTGGAGCTGGGGGAGGATTTTGACTTAAGCAAGCTGGAGCAGAGCCCCCGAAAAGCATTACAACCGCTTCAAATCAGTGAGCAGAAGCTTTCAGTTGTGTAATTACTGTCACCCAGAACTGTGACAGTCAATATTTGTCCCCCATACTTTTTTTTTCTGGTCGTTTTCTATGTGAAATAATTGTTTTAAAATTAAACCGTGGCTAACACGGAGAGCCACTTTGATGGTGGAGTGCTAACACTTTGCCTGCTTTACGCCTCAGAAACAGGTTGTTACAGAATTCCCCACAGAGATGAGACAAACAGCGGATTGTAAAAGTGTGGCAGCAGGGTACTTGAGCTTTATTTAGCTATGTGCCTTTAATTCACATGGGGATCGGGTGCAATGTCGT
>NC_050532.1:20432558-20443703 GCF_002922805.2 Oryzias melastigma
AAAAAAAAAAAAAAAAAAAAAAAAAGCGGAGGCCTCTATGATGTTGCCACGGTAACACACATTGTGCCTTTAATGACAGTGCCTGCTCACCCATCTTTTGCATGATCATTTGCAGCCTTGATAGTATCCCACTTAGACTGCTGTGCTGAATCCATGTAGGAATAAGTTCTCAGGCTGATTTTGTATACATTTAGTGATGGGAGACATTGCGTGCCACTCTTTCATTTACACAAAATGATTAGCGTGTTGGGCCATGCCTTTTTTTGACACAGTTTCCCTGAATGTGCCAGACTGAAGCTCATGTTTGCATGCATGTATCAACATGTGTTGCTGCTGCTTGGTATAACAGCCATGTTCTGCACCAGCGATGATAATTCAACCGTCCATCACCTCTTGTGCTCCCATGTGGATTCTGTTATAAAGCGAGGGGGGGGGTGTACTGGCCGAGACGACATAAACAGCACAAGTATTTCTATCACGTTTATCAAACCGTCCACCTTCCAAACGGTTTTGGAGTTACTTTCATTTTCAGCTCATATTTGTATAGCCTTAGGCAGCAGCCCATAGCAAAACCAGGCTTGGGCCCAGACAAACATACATCACTGACGTATTAATGCCTTTACTCGATTAAGGTGAGGGTGCATGCTTGTGAGATGTTATTCCAATTAATAGCTCCGATTTGGCTGCCATTCATGCTCAATATTTCATCTGACGTGAATATAAATAGGAACACGTGCTGGCGTATTCATCTCTCCTAAATTGTCTCTTTAAGATGACAGTCTGTGCATGCTTAATTGCAAATTCAAAGGATAAGAGGATAATAACTTGCATGTGCTCACTGGCATGTAATGATCTGTACCAGCAATACAACCCCAAATTTTCTGAAAATATAGATTTTTTTTTTAAGTCAATATCAGCCCATTAAATCTTTATGGAACTTGTGTTGAGCTTAAAAAGATGCCTGCGTTCGGTTTTGTTTGCACCTTGAGGCATATCTGCATACATTTCTTTGGTCTTTCCAAGGAGAAATGTTCAGTTTGAGTGAGTTAATAACCTTCCCCAAATAAGTCTATCTGATGAGCTGCCGGGAATGAAACGCTTCTTTTCTTCTTTCTTTCTGTGAAGGAAAGATTTTCAGAAACAGAAAAACACTCCAGCTGTGGGCTACCTTGTAAGACCCCAAATATTTAAAAGGACCTCGTATTCACGTGTTTGGGAATTGTTGGGGGGGCATTGGGTTTTATGAAGACTTCAAAGCATAATGGGATAATTACTGCACTTACCACCAGTGGCAAAAAGGAAAGAGGAGAGGGGAAACACAGAAGGAATCAGGCAAAAAAAAAGGAGGGGGGTGATAATGAGTGTTCAAAATAGACAATAAATCTAATAGCTTCCAAATTGAATGGAAATACGCTCTCCCAGGCACATCAAATATGGAATTATTATCATCAGCTCCGACTCTGTGATCTTTCCTTGAGCTTATGACGCTTGATTTAACAGGACAAAATTTAGATTCACTAGGATTTGCTCAGAGAGCTCAGAACAGGTAACGAAAAATAAATAAACAAAAAGGGAAAGGGAGAGAGGAGGGGGAAAAAAATAAAATAAAATAAAGCAGCTGGTGTAAGCGTGGCAGATAGCAGCATGCTCGCACTGATTAAATTGCAATCGATTCCGGCGAAATGTCAGGAAACGCACAGGTCTAGTGCCATTTAATGTGTGTCAGATGAGAGCTGTAGGTAAGGGTCTGTGTTATCACTCATATGTCAAGGAATGCGGAGAATGACAGGGCGGTGCCAGGGGTTTAATTGGCGTTAACACTTGTGGCGCAGAGCTCAGGCTGAGTCTCCTAGGCAATGCCCCGAAGATGTGAGTCAAGAGAAGCACTTAACAGGCTTTGAAGGGAGGCAGTTATATTTACTTACGGAGGAGATTTATTTTTTATTTTTTTCATTTTTTGATAAGGCTTTACAACAGTCTGGAGAGTGATAGAGGGTATGAGGCACAACGGAAATACAAAAAAATAAAACAAAATAAAGATGATAATAACCTCCGCACACACATATATGAATCCTCATAAAGCTTTTTCTTCAGCCAATAGATAAGTAGATATGAATGAATAATAATCTGAGGCTGACATCAACATGACTGCAAATGGCTTTTCTTGGTTTCCTCAGTTAGGCCAGACCTTGTTTTCAAAACCATGGAAAGAGACTCGAGTTTTTTTTAAAAGTGAATTCAAAAAAGACAAACAATTGAGTTATCTTGGCTGACAAAGAACATATATACTAATTAGCTCAGTAATTGACAAGAAGGAGACAGGCAGCGTGGTCAATGTGCTCAGTTTAAGGTTTCACAGACAGAGGAGATTATTCTTTCGGATTACCTAAATGGCTTTGCTGGGGAAAAGCCATTAATCAAAGGCCCCCTCTTGTTAGGAAATAGCTCTATAGAAAATATCTACAACCCTCTCATTTCAGCACAGAGGTTTCTGGCGAAGCTATAAAACACAGAGTCATGGATGACTGGCCCCACTCCAAACCTATTAATGATGTGATGACTGAACTCCCATTCTCAGAATAACATAAGACACTCAAAATGTCAGATCAGGTTTGTCAACAAAAGTTTCTCTTATCAACCGAGGTCACATGTTCTTGGAGTTCCTGAACATTTTACTTTTGGGAAAACAGCAGACAAAACACAAGGCAAGTTTTTTTTATATTGTGTACAGTGGCGGATTTAGCAGTTTGGGGGCCCTGGGCGAACAATAACGTGGGGCCCTCTGCAGCGTTTGTATGATTTTCTTTTTATCCTTACCGAGGGTGAAACGGTAAATAACTCAACTTTAAACAGAATTAATGTCAAGAATTCAAATTCTTTTTTAATTTTTTTTTTTATAAGCATTTAAAAACTGAAATATTTTTGCACATGTGGGTCTTTTACCCCTCCATTGTGGCTCTTTGGTTAAAATAAAATGTTTATAAAAAGTAACCGTAAAGGAAAAAGTAAGTAATAAAGCTAAAAAAAAGTAAATTAACTTAAACCTAATTCAATTGATTGACAAACTTGAAGGACCGGATGAATCGTTCAATGAGGATCCTAACAACAGTAGCCGTACTTATCCAGCAATCCTTTGTAGTTTATCAAAGTCATACTGACACATTTGGCACTGAATTTTGAGCTTCATTTATCACAGAAAATCAACTAATTATCAGTAAACCCAACCAGAATTAAAGCTACATTTAGTTATAATCCACTGGATAATAAAGCAGATTTTCTATTTTTGAACAAATTCAAGGATTTAAAGTGTGTTTCCTGGTTTTAATTTATGGTAGGGTACACTTAATTTGCGCTGATTTAATTTTTGTTGGTTATATTTAGGAATCTGTGGCTGAAATGCACCAGAAACAGTAAAGTAAACTTTTTTTTCAATTATTTACACTTCCTACTGCATTTGCTGCATTGACATGATCCTATATGGTGTAAGATGTATTTTATTTTGAAAGGAAATCATGCGAAGATCTGTCAAAAGTTATAAACTATTTCCTAATTTAAAAAAAAAAAAAGTTTATTTTATTTATGCTAAAAACACAATAGTTAATTTGAATGTATTGTCGGGTCAGTAACAAAATTATTGAATATAAATCAGTATCTTATTTTTCTAAAGAGTGAGTGAAGACTTTGTGGCTCCTACTGGGTTTTGGTTGGTGCCATTTCAGTGATTTAGGGTGTTTTTAATGACAAAATTAAACAATAATGGGGGTAAATTTTATTTTAGATACTTTTATTAAGTTTACAACCTGGGGACCCCAGAGTGTTGGGGGCACCAGGCGATCGCCTACCTTTGCCTAATGTTAAGTCTGCCCCTGAACATGTACAAAGACAATTCAAAGTCCCTTATAGAAAACATTAAAAGACACATTTAAAAGAAATATCAATGAAATAAGAATTTTAATTTAGTTCAAAAGAGCTGAATTTAAAGTAAACTTAAAGTAAGAAACATTTGAATTGGTGGGTATTTAACTTGTTTGTTTAAAAGTAGTATACTTGAAGTTTATTTTATTTAGTATCGAGTAGAAGTACAGGAAGTGTGCTTTTAGATCATGTTGTGTAGAAAATAAGCTACTTCTTCAGACTAAATTGGAACATTTTAGGTTTAAATAAGTAACTATAAGCTGTTCTTTTATTGTGACTCTCTGATTGTACAATGAAATTAAAAGCACATCAGTGCAAATAAAAAAAAAACAACAAAATATAAGACAAAAATAATATATGCAAAATTTAAACGTGTTTGCCATTTTCATCTAGAGATTAAATAAAATGTTTTTTGCAGATTAAAAAAATGACACTATATGGTGCTAAACTACCATATATTTTTATTACAATATATTTCCAATGCATAGATGGTATACACAAAGTAAGCTTCAAGTGTACTGCCTCACTGGAGTACACTCAAATAGACTGTATTTGCTAAAGGTTGATCTAAATAAACAGTTTCAGTTGATCTAAGGCTTTCTGGAAGTCTGTTCCAGACATATGGGGCATAGAAGCTGAATGCAGCTTCTCCATGTTTGGCTTTGACTCTAAGAACTGGTAAAAGACCAGATCCAGATGACTGGCTGGTACATACTCTGTCAAGAGGTCAAATATGTATTCTGGTGCTAAACTATTCAAAGCTTGATAAACCAGAAACAGAACATTAAAATCTCTCCTCTTGCAGACTGGCAGGCAGTATAAAGACCTCTGAACTGGACTGGTGTGGTTCTGCTTTTTTGTGTGAACTGGGACAGCAGAATTCAGAATAAGTCTCAGAATGGTGTCAGAATTGCTTAAAAAATCTTGGGCACTACATAGTCCTTCACTTTATAGTTTTGAAGTTTTTTTTGGGAGAGAATCTGGACGTAATCTGTGTTGGTGTTTTTAATATGTTCTTGTGGCATTTCTCCAATAATAGAGGATGCATATTTAAAAAAAAACTAAGGTTAAATTGCATGGCAGATAATTGTTTTACTTAAAAATGCAGCTGCAAAAAGCTTGTAGTGGTAATGTGGAAAATTCAATCGGCAGTCCACAAGCTCCTTGCACCACTTTATTATGATACATCAAATTGTCGATAAATTTAAATATTTTTTAAAGCAATTCAGATGCCATGCTCACTTCTTTTTTTTTTTTCAAATGGAAAATATGACATCTCCAATTTCACGAAGTAAAAACCAAATAAAAACAAAAATTTTACATTGTCTATTTATGAATCCAGTGTGTTCTAAAGATGAAAATTATTTTAAAAAATTGATTAAAAAACTTTTTTTTTACAAAAATGTTCAAACGCAATGCATTGTGGTCTATGTTTGCCAATCTACAAAGAGCACTTTTGTACACTGGCTTTTTCGCACTTCTGGGACATTTCTAGGACACTGGATTTTGGAATTGTGGATTCGGACAGCTCTACAAACTGGCAAACACACTATATAGAGCACTGTAGTGAGTGCTGAAGGAATTCAGACACACCAATGTCCTAGAAACAACACAGATTTTCTGATTATGCTTTAAAACTGCATTTAAAGCATGTACAATAGATGAAAAAATGGTTGGAGTGGGATTTTATTCATTTTTAAAGATTATAGACTGATTGTGGGAGTGCTTTAATGTGTTTAACATAGTTTAGGTTTGTATCTATACCTACATCCAAATTTCTGGTGGAATAGTGATCTACAAAATAGATGCAAAGTTTAGGAGTTTTACTTCTTTTTTGGCTTGAATAATAATCACCAGAGAGAACAGATTGTCAAAGGCGCACAAAAGTTTCACATGCAAACAAGTTCGTATTATCAACTCTTTTCTTATAGTTATAGTCTTAGTCTAACAAAAGTTACTTTGTCTGTATGGAGCAGTGATTCATTCAAATAAAACACTTTCCTCTGCCGTCTCTGAATTGACAATGGGATCTCCCAGATTCCCTTATGAAGCATGACAGATAAATAAAGTGAAATTCAGTTGGAAGTAGTCTCAAACAACAAATAATTTATTCTGGTTTGTTTCCTTGTTGTCTTTTTTTTCTTCTTCTTCTTCTTCACCAGGGGTGTGAAATGCAAACATCCTTCCAGTGTGAAGTTTGGGGTAATTCATCAAACGGCAGTACAAGGGAATATCTGATGGAAACGATGCATGTCATGCATTTTTGCTGTGTGAGGGTTAGAGATGGCTCCAGTGGGTGCGTAAAACAGAAAGTCAAGATGTTATTATTATTTTTTTTTTCTTTGCAACTTATTAAGATTTCAGAGTGGAATGCAAGGTAGTGTGGGAGGATCAGAAGGTAACTGGATGAGGTGGATGGATTGTTGATGAGCTGTTTTGCATTTTATATCTAGCAGTACGGTGGCTTTTTTTTATTTTTTTTATTTTAATACTTTCTGAATTTGATGAAATACTCTTAAAACCTGCAATGACAAGACTAACAATTTTGTTTTTTGCTGTGAGAAATATGATGTAATATTATCCAATTACTTGAAAACTACAATCTTCCATCACACAGTCAGTCAGACGATGGAATAATGAGTTCCTCCCTGTCATGGATTATAACCTGCTATGCTCCTGCTGTGTCTGCAGATTTGCTTGCTTTGAATGTTTTTCTTTTTGTCCGTAAAGTTGAATTTTTGATGTTTTTTTGACTCTTCGGAAAACTCTCCGTGTCTTCTTTCACTTGTTTCAAATGCGTTTGTGCTTGCTGCTTTAGTCATCACTACTTCCTGTTTCATTTTGGTAAATGCTTTCTGGTCTGACCTTTCTTGTGTCTCCAATCTTCACTCCGTCTTGATTATTTTTCACCTGCATTCTGCCACCTTCCATGCGCCGTCTTCATTTTTCCTTTGAGTTGTGTCCTCCTACTTCCGCACCTTAGAATTTTTATTTTTATTTTTTGATGATATACTTGTTATTTTAGTTTGTTTTTATCTAGCTTCATTTATGGAACACTTTCCATCCAATTACTGGAAAAATGCTTACAAGCAAAAAAAGGGGACACATGTTTGTGGCTGCGGTTTAATATATTTCAATCAATACGTCGATTTCCTAGCTGTCCATTTAAACAGTGAGTTCAGTTTACGACTGTCGACTGGAATAGTTTCATTGAACTGCCAATAAAAAGCCCTCATCATGCTGTGTGAAGGCTGCGTAATTGTAATTGTATATACTGTACTTTTACGAAACAATTTATTTTTCATTTAATGGTAGTCATATCAAATATAACCTGATTCTTTGAGGCTTTTACTTCTGTTTCCTGCAGGTTTCAAGTTCTACTGATTGGTTGACTTCTGAAGTTGCAGCTAAAACAGTTATTAGTATTTTATTTTGAAAAGAAATTAATTTTCTCATTTGTATGTATAGTTACAGTCTTTTACTAATTTGTGACACCAAATATTGCAATTCTGGAAATAACCACTAGAGGCTGGATTCAGAAGTAAGCAATTTCTATTTGACTTCTGTGTTGGAATAGAAGAGAATAAAACTTTATTGATCCCAGAAAAGGGACATTACCTTGTTACCTTACCTCTATTAAAACAGCAGATAGATAATGAATAACTCCGAAAACACGCCCCCCCAAAAATTAATAACAGTAATTACTGTCCAGTGTCTGCGAGGTGTTGAAGTGACTGGCTGTTATAGAGCTTGTGTATAGCTGTATAAGGAGGAAACATTTACTTTTGAAAAAAAAAAAAATGTTTTTATGTCTATATTTTCTATCTTTTATGACTGAGTATAAGGGTCACCATAAAGAAAAAAAAATATGAGAATTATGTCTTAAATTTATTTTAAAAAAAAGTTGTTATCTTACAAAAAATACAAGTTGTAATATCACGAGAAAAAAAAATAAAGTAATAAAATTATGTAAGAAAAGTTTACAATAATAAAGTCTGTCATGGAGCAACCTGCTACCACCGTCTCCAGTCACCAGAGGGAGCGCTCACCAGAGTTCTGAGCTCAACACCTGCCATCTCCTGGACTCATTATCATCAGCTGTTCCCCATCACCTCATCACCTCCCCAGCTTATAGTCTGGCTCCACACTTCACTCTCTGCGAAGCTTTGTTTGTGCCACCCTGCCTGCATCTCTGAGCGTTTACCCCTGACCTGATCTTCTGCCTCCGACCCTGCTACTCTGATTGCCTGCCGCCTGCCCCCTGCCCCCTGCCCCTGACCCTCGCCTGGACTCTGACTCCTCTTCTCGCTCGTCTCGGATGATCCCATGCCCGTGTATGACCTCTGTCTGTCTGACCCTGCTTATTCTGTGGACTGTTAATAAACCTGCTGCACGTGGATCCAGCTGTCTGCCTGTTTGTGACAAAGTCATAAGATCATGAGAAAAAATGCCACACTTTAGAAGAATAGAAGATGTAAAATTATTATTAAAAATGTTAATTTTAAGAGAATAGAATTGTAAAATAATGATAGAAAATTGGGCTGCACGGTGGCGCAGTGGTTAACGCTCTTGCCTCACAGCGAGAAGGCCCCGGTTCGACTCCCGGCTGGGACCTTTCTGTGTGGAGTTTGCATGTTCTCCCCGTGCATGCGTGGGTTTTCACCGGGGACTCCAGCTTCCTCCCACCGTCCAAAAACATGCTTCATAGGTTAATTGGTGACTCTAAATTGCCCATAGGTGTGAATGTGGGAGTGAATGGGTGTCTGAGGCCCTGCGACGGACTGGCGACCTGTCCAGGGTGAACCCCGCCTTCGCCCATCAGTGGCCGGGATAGGCTCCGGCACCCTGCGACCCCGAACGGGATGAAGCGGTCAAGAAAATGGATGGATGATAGAAAATTCTTAATTTTAAGAAAATAAACCTATAAAAATGAGGAAAGTCAAAATTTTACAAGGATATGAGAAAAGTACGAAAAGTAAAAAAATTACAAGAATAAAATTATGTTTGAAAGTCATAATTTTAAGAAAATAAACCAATAAAAATTATAAGTAAAAATTCAAAATTTTAGAAGGACTAAGTCGGAAAATTATGGGAAAGTCATCATTTTATAAAAATAAAGTTGTAAAATTGTTACAGAAAAGCTGTAGTTGTGCAAAATTAGACTCAAAATTGTGAGGAAAAAGTCAACATTTTGCAAAAATAAATTCATAAAATTAAAAGAATTAAGAATAAAGTTCTAAGAAAAAAAACAAAAAAAGTTATGAGGAAAATTCAAAATTTTACAAGAATAAATGATAATGAAAAATATTTAAAAAAGACAAAAGTAAGGTAATAAAATTGTGTTTAGAAAGTCATAATTTTATTAGAATAAAGTAATAGAATTATAAGTAAAAGAGTCAATATTTTACAATAATAAAGTTATAATTTCATAAGTTATAACTTGAGAATTCACAGGATTGAAGTCATACATTTATGTGTCAAAAGTCTGTTAACTAAGAAAATCAAAAACAGTACAAGTATGGGAGATGTGGAGCGCACTGAAGCTGTTGCATAAGTCTTTTAAGTGAGTCAACATTGCCTTAATATAACTACAAGGACAGTTAAAAGAATTTGAAGGACCCTGAGCCGAAGAAGACTCTTGATCCACAAGGAGTAGATTTCCTGCAGATGTTCCATTTTCACTGTTGGCAGTATAGTTGAAGAGGTCCAAACTTATACAATATGGCACCTCGATTACAATAGACTAAGACCTAATGGCATCACTTTAAATGGATGGATTTGTTTAGTATGCAATGTGGATAGAGGCTTACACAAACAACAACTAGGGCTAGGCTATATAGTTTGGAAATAGCATGGCTTTTTCCTTGTAAATTTTTTTTTTACTTTATGAATTTTTATTGTCATCAATTTAGAACTTTTTTTTATCATTAAATGCAACTTTATTCTTGTAAAATTACAACATTTCACTTCTTTATTCTTGTAAATTTAAATGCTATGTTTTTTTTTCTTCTTATCCAGATGGATACAGCAATGAGTTGACTCAACAAGCATATACTTTGTCTCACCCAATTGCCTATATCCATATATTGTATAGTTGTGTGTGTTGGAGGATGTAAACTCAAGTTAACATGGTGACCTACTTTAGGCTAAATTTTTGCTTTTCAGAATCCTCTGGGTGACGTCAGAGAAAACCATTAATATACTGTATGTCTCTGTTAAATAATGAAATCATCAAAACATAAAAGAGACTTTGAATTTGGTCTTCATCAAACTTCTTCCTCCTCTTGGTGAACTCAGCAAGCGTGTTTGTGTATACACAGCTGGCCCAGCTGTGAGTTTGTTTAGAGGTTAGAAGTGCTTCCTGCATCTTTCACCCAGGATGTATTTATTCTAAATTCACGGTGGCGCAGTGGTTAGCGCTCTTGCCTCACAGCGAGAAGGCCCCAGGTTCGAATCCCGGCTGGGACCTTTCTGTGTGGAGTTTGCATGTTCTCCCCGTGCATGCGTGGGTTTTCACCGGGGACTCCGGCTTCCTCCCACCGTCCAAAAACATGCTTCATAGGTTAATTGGTAACTCTGAATTGCCCCTAGGTGTGAATGTGAGAGTGAATGTGTGTGTGATTGAGGCCCTGAGACAGACTGGCGACCTGTCCAGGGTGTACCCCGCCTTCGCCCTTCAGTAGCCGGGATAGGCTCCGGCACCCCCGCGACCCCGAAAGGGACAAAGCGGTCAAGAAGATGGATGGATGGATGGATGGATGTTAAAACAACTTTGGGATAAACAAGCAGCCCTCAAACTTGCTCGACTTATTGCACTTGAAGATTTACTGACATAAAACTGTAAAGTCCTTCTGTAAGTGAGGCAGAAAATGCAAGCAAAGTCATTTCAGTACGGTGTGTTTTCTGTGAAAAACAACCCCGTAATTGGTGAAAAGATGAATAATATTAATAACATACAAGCCATTTCTATTTAATTCAGGATCATATTTTTTTTATTGGTGGACTATTGTAAGAACTGTAAAAGTGTTAACAGGGAAATAACCAGTGTTAGTGCTCAGCGAAAACCGTTGGCAAATATCTAACAGCATTAGCACTATATATCTGTTTAACTCTGATTCTTGATAATTACCACCTTTTAGAACTGTGTGTTTATAGTCCGTATATATATCAAGAAAGGGGTCTAAGTCCATATATATGGACTGAGTGATCCCCTCATCTTTTTTTTACATG
>NC_050532.1:20443749-20490722 GCF_002922805.2 Oryzias melastigma
TTGCGACTTCTATTTTTTTTTTCTCACAATATTCTTTATTTAGTGCAGGTTGGAATGGGTGAAAAAAATGGTCATGTGTTATAGAAGAAAACAAAGGTGTACAAAACTGTGGTGTGACCAGCTACATTGTTAGGCCTAAAGACTGCAGCACTGAGGAAAAGACTGGAAGCAGGAGGCAGCATAAATGAAGAGGTTCTCTTTGGGAGTGACCAGGATGGACAGGATCAGGAATGAGCACATCAGAGGGACGGCACATGTTAGAGCAGATAAAGTTAGAGAGGCCAGACTGAGATGGTTCAGGTTCATGTGTATATATATATATATATATATATATATATATATAGTGCTTTACTGCATTCCTCGAAGCCCAAAGCGTTTTACAGTCACAGACACCCCCACACACTGGTGATGGCTCCGCTGCCGAACACTGGCGTCAACCTTCCACCAGAGGAAATTTGGAGTTCAGTGTCTTGCCCAAAGACGCTTAGACACATGGGCAGGCAAGGCGGGAATTGAACCTGCAATCTTCTGATCAGGAGTCCACCATAGCCGCTCCAATATATATATCTATATATCTACATATTTATATAGATATGGATATAGATATGTGTGTGGGTGTGTGTGGGTGTGTGTGTGTGTGTGTATTAGGGCTGTCAACGCATGTGGTTAGTTAAAAATTGAAAGTATCGACAGTAACGAAAATTAATTACACTTCGCAAAGCAACTATCTTGCAATTCGTGTCAGACGGTTCAGGCGTTAATTTCTGATAATGCACACTTTGTCGGGCATTATCCCACTCATACCATGGTCACTAACAAAGTAATAAATATTCAAGAATGATTAAGTACTTTAGTCTTGTTATTTTTTTCAGTTTCTATAGCTTTTTTTAAAAGAAGCTGATTATTTCATTCATGTTCCGGCACATTGTCAAGGAACACAATGACTGGCTGAGGAGGCACCGAGCTCGTCTGCAGCGTCAATGGAAAGCGATATATAATCTGATCGTCATCATAGGTTAAATAAAGCATCAGTTCAGTGAGAAAGTTCACCTCTTACTCCTTGTTTTGCTTGTGATGAAGTTTGTATAGGAGAATCTTGTGCAGTGATTTAGAACATTTGCGCTATGTGACCGGAACTTCTTTTATAGGTGTGTATTCACACCCAGCAGCCAATCAGAATCGAGTATTTACCCCCATCCTGTTATAAGTTCACTTAAAATGCAGGAATGGAATATTTGTTTCTTATGACTGTATGTCAGCCATAAGAGTAATACTGAAGACATAAAAGTCTTTAGAGTTTTGTTAATCCTACTGCTGATGTGTTTTTTGCACACAAATTACACTGAGTTTCTGGGATATCCTCATGGCCTCTTTCCCTAAATCCACAAACTTTCTCTTTGGTCTTCATTTCGGCCCCTTTCCTGATGGTTACGACCTCAGTATCATTTTCCCAACATAATCCTTCTCCCTCCTCCCAACGTGTCTAAACCATCTCAATTTGCTTCCCTGCATTTACTGTATCTCCAACATTCAACAAGAGCTGTCTGTCTGATGGATTCATTCCTGATCCTATCCATCCTCATCACTCTCAAAGAGATCTTCAGCTTCCTCATACAAAACCACAGCTCCTCTCTTGGTGCCTTTCAGGCATTCTCTGCATTCAAAAATCTAGAGAAGAGACCAAATCTTGCATCTGTGGAAGCCATACTGTTGCTTATGACCTCAACTCGGCTTCCATTACTCTTTCTCATAACTTCTTTGTGTGACTCATCAGCTTCATTCCTCTGTAGTTTTATCAATTCTTCACATCTGTCCTTTTCTTTTTTTTTTTTTTAGAAATGGAAACCAGAGCATTTTTTTTTCATTATTCAGGCATCCTCTCACTCTCCAAGATCTTATTAAAAAACCGAATCAGGAACTCCACTACCACCTCTCCTAATCTCCTCCATGCCTCCACAGATATGTTGTCAGGACCAACTGCTTTTCCCCTCCTCATCCTCTTCAATGCCTTCCTCACTTCATTCTTGCTGATCTTTGCTTCTTCCTGCTCCACAACAGCCACCTCGTTTACTCTGTGCCCTCAAACATTTCCCTCTTTCATCAGCTCAGCAACCATAAACAACGTTCCCACTGTTAGTAAAGCAGAATCTTTTCAGCGCTGGTAATAGCGGTCAAATCACCAGACAAAACTGAAGAACCTGCAAGCTCCGGACCCCCGCTGACTGCCTGAGGTGGACTGCTTAAAAGCTCCCAGATGTGCAGTATACTGGCATCTATAATTATCACATTCATTTTCCTCCTGCATTCTCTGTATGTCTCGCTTTGCTTCACATCTGTCCTAATAACTCCGAGATGCTTTGAAAACGGTGGATGTACAAATGCATGAATGGAAACAGCTTTCTGGAGTTAAGCTAAGTGTGCAGCTTTGTTTGTGTTGCTTAGCATCAGTAACGACGGCAAATTATTTCAAACTATTTCTATTGCCAAAGCCACGTTAATTATAATGTAGACAAGCTTAGTTGCCCATTTATGTCAAATAAGCAGTATTTATAAAATGGTTGAATTAGAACAATATGATAGGTTGCAATAAGACAACTATGATATTTTTGCCATATATTTTGATATTAGCTAATATGGAAAATAAAATAGGGATGTAGGGTGGTGCAGTGGATAGTGCTCTGACCTCACAACAAGAAGGCCCTGGTTCAACTTCTACTGTCAAAAACATGCTTTACAGGTTAATTGGTGACGCTACATTTCCATACATGTGAGAGTGTGGTCCTGCAACACTCTGGCACCTGTTCAGGGTGTATGCTACCTCTGCACGAGTGGCTGGGTTGGCTCCAGCAGCCTCATGAACCTGAAAGGGATTCTGAAAATGAATGGCTAGGAAGTACAAAAGTGTTGCGTAAATTTGGTTTATCGGTAGTTGTTTTACTGAGATTATAAATAACAGGTCTAAAGAAAAAACATTGGAATCACTAACCTAAAACAATTAAAGACCCATTTCAATGAAAATTGTGTTTTTAAAATGTTCTTTTGTCAATTTTATAACGATGGAGGACACATCTGCATATTTCTTTAGACTACGGTCACATATCCCAGTGCTATCTATAATTTATATTCAAGTCTTTTATCAAATGTGGCAGGTATTCGCATGGCGGCATTAGTAATTGGAAGGTGGCAATCACATGTTTAAATGGCCGCAAAGGTTTTAAGAAGAAGTTCAAATTAAACAGCAATCAGACGATTTTTTGACATCGGACACTGGCTGCCGGGCACTTTTCAAGGTACTGTGGTGGAGGGAAGCAAGAAGGTGTTACCACGCTGTTTGACTGATTGGGCGTTTTCCAATGTCCCCAAAATCGTCTGATGATTGAATGATTTCAGACTGCTACCCTCCTGCCCCCCGGCTGCCGTCCTACTGCCACTGTCAGAAATCATAGGGTAGCAGTGTAGACACTTTAGGAGGGCTGTTGATATTGGCCAGGGACTGGGTGATGACCAGACGACAATCTGGTGACCCCCCCCCCCCCTCCCTGGACACCCAGGCCATTATTCCCTCTAATTTTTCTTGTGTCTGAACATACACACGAGCTCCCTAAGCACACTGAGAACCACCACTAAAGGTACATTCACACCGGCCGCATGTGCTATACAGTATTCCGCCCCTTATTCGCGAATCCGCGGAATCCGCGAATATAGAGAATCCCCCACCCCCACTGCCGAAGGATGTCTGTTACTGATCCGTACTCATCAAAAACACTTCTGATCATACTTTATAAAACATTTGCTAAAGAGTATTGCTCAAAATAAACCGTTTTTTTAGTATTACTTCAGAACAAAAGAATGTACCACAATGACAGTGTACTTTATGATCCAGATGAGGGGGTACGCAGACGAGCGTTCCCCCTCATCTGAGTGGTCTGAGTTTTTGTGACGCGCTGAAAGAGTCACGTGACTAAAAAAAAAAAAAAAAATCTGTGAATACTTGAAACGGCGAATAAAAACTGCAAATAGGCGGGGGAACACCATATGCGGTTTCATATATGCGCATTCAACACCGGCCAGCACTGGACAACCAGGTTTCGGTAGCAAGGGGGATTCTTTTTCTTTTGTTTTTCAACTACTAGCGCCACCTACAAATAGTAGAGGCTCAGTGCGCAAAGTCAAACTGGCACAAATCTTTCTCCAGGCTTTTTCTTTCACAGCTTTATTCCGATAAATGAAAGACATGGTGTAATTTAACTCCAGCCGGACATAAAAAGGCAATTTTTCGTACATATGATTGAAAAAATGATTACTTGATTTAAATCAATCTTTAGCAATAAGATTCAGCAACAGTTATTCAAATTAAGCTGATTTTTCTCTTTGAAAGCAGTTTTTCCCTATAGTTGGGGTGAAAAAACTAATTTTATAATACTTTTTTACCCAAGAGTTTATATTTCTGTTAATAAAAGTTCCAACTTTAGTCAAGTAAAAACAGTTTTGCATAACCAAAACTGTTTTGCAATTTAAATTTAAAACATGAATTCATTTCTTTTGGTGTTGTGCATATAAGTGTTGAATGTTTAAAAATAGCTAGAATGATGCCTGCATGACTTTCACTGGAGAGCCTGGGGAGCTTATAGCTGCAGGTTGACATCAGGCTTTGCCTTCTCAGATGTAAAGATATAAATATTTGTACATTTAGACCGCTTCACCTGCAGCTGGATGTTAAGTCACTTAAGCATTTCTATCTATCTGGTGTTTTATGAACTCAAGGCAGCTAAATGCATGACTTACGACAGGGTTAAGTGCCAACTGGTCCAGGCAAAACTCTTCTAGGGACAAATAAAAATGGGAGAATAAAACCTTCCGTAAGCTTTTTCTATTTGATTTGTGGCACCGAGGCTGAAGTTGTTGTGTGAGCTTTTCGGCAGCACACTAAACTCACTCATTCGGTTTAAGATGCTTCAAGGGTTGTTGAGTGTTAATTGTTTCCAACCTACTATTGCAATGGACGACAATGCTTCAATTGAGGAATTAAACATAAACAAATGATAAAAAGACACTTGGAAACAGAGTGCTTTAATTGTACCGTGTAACAGATATTTTGTCAAGATCTCAGGAAGTAAAAAAAGACAGATCAAGTCTCTTTGTGTTTGCAAATAGGAAAGAACTCTAAAAGGCTCCTACTTAAACTAAGTTTTTTATTATTCATTGCACTTCAGAAATATTGCAGGTGCATGGTTTCTCTACACGGGCCTTTCATGTAATTTTAATTTTCTAACTAATGTTGGACTTCTTTTGTCAATAACCAACTTACATTTTCTGCTACATATGTTCTTGACCACCTAATGTGTCTTTATCAAGGTCAGATAGAAGCAGCTAGAGGGAAAAAAGTGCTTTGGGAGTGTTTAGTTTTCGCTTTACTCTCCATTCTTGACATGATGGAAGGAAAGGTTTACATATGACGGAAATCTGAGTGTTTAAAGGGGATCGGAATAAAAAAAAGATGACGAGAATCCATGCAATCACTCCACCCTCTGGTGCAAGAACTAAATCCCTGAAGGAAACTCCTCATAAACATTCAATTTTTTCCAAGGCCACTCAGACTCTTCAGATTCTCATTTATTGTACCTTTGCTGCATATCTGAAGGAGTGCCCCAGCAGCGTGTCGGCCAGTCAAATTACCTGGAAACGGGGTTTGCTGCCTCCGCCATGGCTAAAATTGCCTTTCCTCTGACAGGCCTTCCAATTCCATTCCATTTAGATAAATTCCACATTAGATTAATTATGGATTAATTCCTTGGAAGTTAACTTGAATAAATGACTAGATTTATTTGTTTGGACCATCAGGAGGGTTCAGGGCTGGGATGAAGAAGTCAGCCTGCACGGTTATGTTTTATTTTTTTTCATTAAAAGAAGGGTAAAAGAGTAACAGAAGCAACATAAATGCTTCATCACCTCATGTAAGTCGGATGTAATGGAATTTCGGATGTCATTTTTCCTCATACAGGAGGGGTTTTCAGGAAAAGCAATGCTGAAAAGAACACATTTACCTTCACAGACTGCATGAAATCCAACCCCGGATTTGGTAACAAAGGTTAAAGCTTTGAAAAGCTGCACACAGTGAAGCCTTTACAGATGCTTCTCCCTAAAACTTTATTTTTTAATCGTCTTTGAAAATAGCCTTGATGAACCTGTGGATTAATAAGCAAGGTTAAAATATCTGGAACGATTGTTATCATCTTTCTTCTTTTTCTAGGTTAGATGTGGTGTCCTTGTTGCAGACAGACCACAAGTAGAATTAAAATGAGGGTGCGCCGGATAGGAAGAATTGCATCATGTTCTTGAGACTGTGCAAGTTAATGGAGAGTTTAAAAATGCAAATCCTTATTTTAGTTTTGCAGCCTCTCTCTTTATTTTGGTCGCATCTTAAGCGCATGATTTTTTATCATTTTACGTTTGAGATATTCCGCTGTTTGCAAAACCTAATTGATGCATTTCTTGTTTACCGGCTGGAGTAGAAGATTGACCAGATGAGGAAGAAGCTGAGCTGGGTCTCTCACAGTTATGACTCTGGGGTCAATACTGTAAACAGTGTTTTGACTCAAATACAAACAGTTCTGATCCCCGCGGTTCCACTGAGGCAAACATTTACTTATTCAAATTTACATCCAGCGATCGCCTGAAAGGACAAAGATGGCTTTTTTTCCAGTCTTGATAGATGTTTTGAATGATTGATGTCTTAGTATTTGGCATGCAGTAGCTGTCTGTCAGCTGGTTCTTTGATTGTGTTTTACTGCTCTCATTATGTGTTACTGACTCCAACTTAGCATGCAGGTGAGTGCTGGGACCAGCCTTACCTATAATGAGCCTTGAAACAGCATCACACGAGTACCGCAGCTTCTTACTTAAAAAATGGACCATTATCCCACATAGAGGTCACAGGATGTTTGCAAATTGATTTCCCCTCATACTCCCATGTTCTTCTTTTTTTTTTTTTACTTTTTCCTCTCATTACAAGCTTCGAGATATTAGTGCGCATTCACATTTTGTTGGATCACCACTGACTTTGACTGCGGAACAAGTTGGCAGTTACACCAAATAAAAGGGCTTAGGTAAAAAAAAAAAAAGAATAAGTATTCATCAGGATTTTTTTTTCTTCTCCCACTTGTCAGAAAGACACCTGTGGTTGCCTTTTTCTCAATCCCAAGGTTATCAACAGTGAGGTGGATCCTGCAGTGACCAACTCCGAGCTGCAAATTATGTTTAATGGATATTTTGATATTCAGTACTGCGCATATTTGACCCCTAAAGTCCGATTGAGTCTCCTTGAAGACGAAGACCAGAACACCGTTTGGCAGACTCTGTATACTGTAGCCTCTAAACATACAACAGCACTGTGTTTTAGAGCTGTGGTGTGAAGACGACTCCTCAACTTCAACCCTAAACAGCATTGTGTAGAACAAAACAATGAATGTAAATAGAAACATACAAATAATTAGCTCTAATGCTTGTTTTCTACCTCGAATTGCACCCTGGTAACAAAAGCACAAGCAATTTTCCTGTTGTTCCTATTCATTAGCAGATGGTAACCGACACAGGGCCATCAATTCTGTTGATGTGTGTTGAACACCCATGTGAGTGCATGTCAGTCAGGCGGGGGGAACTATTGTGCTCAGGCACTCTTTAAGGCAACCGTCTCTAGAATGAGTGCACCTCAAGACTCCCTGAGGCGCCCCTTTACGATTTAAACACAATGAACTCTACAAATAAAGAAATAATGAAAGATGAATAAACAATAAATGAATCCTGGACTGAGATTGTGTTCTTTCTTCCAGTTCACGTGTTGATATAAATCTCTTTCTGCTCATCAGACACATCGTAGAAATGTTTTGCCCATAAAAATTTAAGGCTAGAAGTAGGAAAAATAAATAAATGAACAGAAAATGATTTATTTCCAACAACAGTTGATTGCAAATAGGATTTGGTACAAAAGCAATATCCTGGAAAGTCATTGAAGGGCAAAGACTGCCTGAGGACAGCATGCAACATGCATGAACTCTGATCTCTCA
Source organism: Oryzias melastigma (assembly GCF_002922805.2). NCBI lineage: Eukaryota > Metazoa > Chordata > Actinopteri > Beloniformes > Adrianichthyidae > Oryzias > Oryzias melastigma. Next base: position 20,451,813 of record NC_050532.1, read on the forward strand.
TGCATCGCTGAATCCAGAGCCACTTTTGATCTATAGCTCATGTAAACCATAGAGCAAGGCAGTAGTTGGGGGAAAAATAAGAAAGAATTAAATCAAAACACTAATAATGTTTTTTTCTTTAGATCTCTTAAGTGGAGCAAACTTAGAATTCATGTCTACTTTTCTAAACTTGCAGGAATCTGAGATGGATCATGAAACATGCAAGCATGCTCAGCAAACCAAAAAAAAAAAGATTGTGGCCACTGAAGATGCCAGAACTGAGAGCTGAAAAGCCTGAAGCTGAAATCTTTCTAAAATATATCTAAATGCCAAATTTGCCTAGAAACTGTAAAAATGTCTAAATTTACTGAAAACGAAAGTGCCAAAAAAATAAATAAAAATTAGCTAAATTAGTTGAAAACAGCTAGTGGAATACTAAGATTTTAGCTAAATTCCAAATGTGCCTTAAAACCTGGAAACATGACTAAATTAGCCCAAAACAGCTAGCATAATGCTAACATGTTAGCTTAACTCCCAATTTGCATACAAAATGGAAAAATTATCTGAACTGCCCTACAACAGCTTGCTAAAATGAAAGCTAAATGCAAAATTACCCTAAAACCCAATGGTTGCTGAACCATTTAAAGTTTAATGGTGTCTTTATCTACAATGTGGAAGTTCATAAAAACACAAGAAACCAAACTCTTCTGTTATTTCTCCAAAAGCAAGGCTATGTAGAAGTTTGGAGCTGAGTCAGTGACTATAGTGAAAAAAAGTCACTTCCACCTCTTTGATGGCTGTTTATGCAAAGAAGTTTAAAGCAACATATGCTGCCTTCATGATGACATAATTTTCAGGGAGTCCACCACATGTTTCAGCAAGTGTGCACTTCAAAGGTAGGGATGGGATAGCAGAATCCTGCAGTCCTGACCTGTCTGCAACTGATAATTAGCATGCATATTTAACCAAAAAACAGCTACATTGGTATGCATCTGAAGACATTGCAAAAATGTATACAAATAACTGGGTTATACACTTTGTGGTTCAAGAAAATAAAGGAAAAAAATGTCATTTTCCTTTCCACTTCATTCAGTCTAAATCGTCTTTTCATTTGAGGGATTGTTTTGATGCTGCAGGGTCACTGAAAAAAAAAAAGAAAAGCAGGCTCTATTTTTTTCAGAACATACTAATTTTGGACTTTTCTGTGTCCCATCAGCCACATCCTTTGATAAAATCCAAATAATAACTCAAAGTGACAATCAACGGTCTCTTTTTGGTCTCGTCTGTATTGGATGAAGAAGACGACCTGTGTTACTTACCGTTGATTGAAGGGGGCGCTACAGCAACATTGCATGTGTCAGTAGCACCAGGACTCCTTTTGGCATCAAGGTAGGAACTCATGAGCCCCAAAGAAAAAAGGAACGTCTCTGAACTTCTATTTTCAGAGCGCCCAGCCTTTTTGTCACCATCAATGTAACAGAAAAAGACAGAAGTATTTAGAAATTCTTCTTAATGGAGTGTTTTACTCTTTAATGTCAGCAGGCACTGGCCATTTTTTTTTCCTCCGGGGCAGTAAAAGCTGATCATTTATGTTGTCAGTCAGATAAGAAACATGTTTCTTGTGGAGAACCAATATTGAAGTGGTCGTTTGGGAGCATTCCCAGTGGATCCCTTAACATTTGGGCTGGTGTTACAGTCAGGAAAAAAGGGCTTATGTTCAGACAGAATTTTTCTTCAAACCAGCACCTTTAAAAAAAAAATCCTCCCACTGAAGCTGCAGAAGATAGCACACTGTTTGGAGTGAAATAGTAGTTTGCCTTAAATAAGGTCTGCTACTAGAATATACAAGTTGGTACCAACTGAACTGTTTGATGTATTCAATTTCCATATTAAAAAGAAATGGGCTGGTCGCGGGATGAAAATCTGTCGCACTCTGGCCCTGTGGAAAACTGATGCACAAAAGGCATTTCCATCTACCAAAGTTCAACTGTTCGTTGGCACAGGAGAAAAACACCTGGAGGGAGTAAGTAAAAAAAAAAAAGAAAAGATCATTTTGATTTTTTTTCCTCCAAGAATTTTCTGTTTTCATGAAACTTTTGTAATGTTCAGTTTATAAACCTTTGAAGGAAACACAGCTCATGTCAGCTGAAGCCGCGCTCTCTGGCCTTCAACACAGCAAAAAGAGGCTGCACAGACAACTGACTATTTTATTGTAAAATACAGCAGGTTTTGAAGCAGAACCTCAATACAGATACAATTAAACACAAAAAATGTACAATTTCAATAATAAAATGATTTATAAATATTACAGTAAAGTATGTGTAAGCTCCCTATGTCTCTGTTATATATATATATATATATATATATATACCTCTGGCACACAGAATAACTATATTTTTGTGAAATATGAGTTATTTTCACAAACTCACTTTCCTGTCCGGAAGTAAGACACCTTGATCTCGGAGGCTCCGCCTTTTTCTCTTTGTGAGTGCCGCCCATTTTAGGACTTCAGCTTAGAGCCGACCTCGTCAGCATGTCTCACAAGAATAAATCACATCTGAACTTTTGCAAAAATGGATGTGCATATAGTGCATATAAAGTGAAAGCTTTTGCCGACCACTGCTTGCTCTGTGGAGAAAGTTGTGTGTCGGTCTGGGGGTGGTGTTGGCAGCTCAGACTCTTCCTGGAAGGGGCTGTTCCTCACTTTCTTACGTCACAATGTGAGGACCCACTCGTTTTTGTCGATTGGGAGGGACTGGTGCTCAGAGAGCAGGGTTTTAATAAAATGCTCAGAGATGAGACAATAGAGCAAAATACGAATTTTGGAGTGTTCTTTGTGAGGAATTAACATCATAATAAAATTAAAAACTCCAAAAAGTTGAAGGTGAAGGGGGAGGGGTTACTCAGTCCAGTTCTCATATACAGCCAATCTGTTTTGAAAGCAAATCCAGAAAGTACGGTAAAACTAACAAATCATTAATGGGAAAATAAATAAAAGATCACAAGAACTAAAGAAGCAAAACAAATAATAATTTAAAAGATGATTTTTAAAAAAAAAAAAAAAAATTCTAAAAACTGAAACACAATTGCAAAAGGACAAGACAAAACAAAATTAACATTTTGGATAACAAAAGTAATTTCTTGAAATCAAAGTGAAATAGTAAAAATCCAAACACAATGTCAATGTCTGCATGCCAGTAAAAGTTTTAGGATTAGTTCTGTGAGGAATCAGTCCCCTGTTTCCACCTCTGGCCTTCTGGGGCAACTATCTCCAGGTTCTCTTTCCTGGTTCTCTACACTCCTAGGAGCCCCACAGCTGGTTCCCATCAGTAATCTCTCCCAGCTCTGCTCAGTGCGAAGTCTTGTTTGTGCCACTCTACCTGCATCACTGAGTGTTCACAACCTGATCTGACCCTACTTTGTTTACCGTCTGCCCCGATTCTCGCCTGGACCTCTGTGGTTGTTCTCTGATGACCTCATGCTGGTGCTTGACCCCTGCCTGTTTGACCTTGAATTAGCTTTGTGGACTTCTAACTGTTTTGCGCCTGTTGTCCTGTCTGTGCTAAACAAACCTGCTGAACTTGCATCCAACCGTCTGCCTGTTTGTGACAAGTACCAGTATCAGTATCACTTCATGGCAAATAACTTTCGGTTGAAATGACATTACCTATTAACTTATTATCATCTCACTGTGATTTTTTTTTTTTTTTTTTACATTTATTTTGATTTCTGGAAACTACATTTGGTTCATTTTTATTTATATTTTTGGAACTGTTTCTGGAATTTTGGTTTGATTTCTAAAATGTAATGTTTATTTTAATTATATTATTTGCTTTACTTTTTTTAAATGTTGCATTATTTTTAATATGTTCTTGTGTTCCTGATTTGTTGGTGTGATTTGCACCTCAGGGCCACTGTAAAAAGACCCATTTGTCACCAATGTCTTGGTTTTGGAAGATTCATAGGACATATCGGGCTGGAGAGGAAAGAGATGGTATTTCGGAGTAAATAAATGCAAAACCATACAGGAGCTTTAAATTGATGATCTCCCTGTGGGTTGTATTAATCCACTCAAGTGTCATAGCACCTTGTCATGCTATTTAAAAAAAAAGCGTATTTTTATCACAATGTCATCCCACTCTATTTACATGCTTTCTGCAGCTTTTAAAACATTTCCAACTTTTAGAGCTGACTGTGTTCTCAGGTTCTGGTCTGACAGATCATTTCTGGCGCATCCATCGTGTGACAATAAATGCAGTGTGCATGTGAAGGAGAGCACTATAGGACAGCCATGTCCTGTCTGTGAGCTTCACAGTTTTGTTTTGTGTCTGATGAATGCCTTTTGTGAGACTCTATCATCAAGCAGCTGCCAGGCAAAATGAAAGGAGTGACGAACTCATCAATACGTGTACATAAATTCTACGGTCTAGTGTGTCACGAGATTACACATAATCATGGATTTCACAAAAATGGGAGCTTCTGCAGTAACACTGATTGTTACCGTGTGTTTATCTGTGACGATAAACCCCCTGTACGGGCTGAGTCAGGGACAATTGTTCTTCATGGAAAATCTCTTACACAAACTACTTTTTGGCTCGATGTGTGAAACAGTGATCAGTGTCCTATGAAGGTTTATATAGACAAATGCTATCTCTATTTCATTACAAGAAGCTTGACTTGCTGCGATATTTACCCAACGTGCACAGTGTTATGGTTAACCTACTTTTGTTGGTTCAACGGGGGAAGGGTTTCTGGCACCTTCCCTTCACAGTTTAATGCCAGAGGACTCATCTATCTGTGGGTGCATGCGACTCATGATGCGGATGGGTTCAGATTTTCTTCTCTTGTGATGTTAGATCCTTCACCAAAGACTATCATAGGTGCTTTAAAAAAAAACCTCAAGTGGTTTGAATTTTCTGAAATAACAGATAGAAATATTCCAAAACAAAACTGCCCTCAGGTTTTTTCAGATGCTTCAATAGGAGAAAGTATTACAGCTAGATACCTTTTGTAAGGATAAGGTTTTATTATTTCTGGTTGACAATTGAAAAAAAAACCTTTACATATCATGATACACTAAAAGATGGATTACCAAAAAAAGAAAACAAGTCTATTGAGTATTATGGTTAAAAATGTGAGATCAAAATAGCAATTACCTCAAAATCTATTGTGCAGCAAAACGATGAATGTATGAAAAAGGCTAAAGCTGCAAACATCTTTTTAAGGGTTAAAGTAACAACTATTGAAAAACTCTTCTTAAATATCAAACTAAATGTTTTGCCATATTTGTATGAATTTCCCTGTATTCTAACCTATTACAACCTTGTGTATGGATTTAAATCTCTTAGAATCCAAGCTAATTTTTTAGCTAACCCACTCCACATGTAGTCACAAGGCTCAGCTAAATACAATTAACTTCTGAGATGATATAACCTAAAATGCATGTTCACACATGTGGACGCCAGATCACACAAGAGGCTAAAATGAACTAAAAATTTAAATTTTTGACTCAGTCTCATTTTGCCATTGGTGCTTGTCCCCACTATCCAATTACAGCCCTGATTTTTGGGAGAATGTTCCCTAATGTCTGTAAATCTCTAAAATGTATTAACAAGCATGTGAATAATTTGAAAAAAATTACATCAGAACCTTATTTTTAATAAGAGTCATTGAGGGAGTGACAGACAACAGAGATATTTATTGTTCTCAATAGATAATTATACCAAGCTGCAGTGGATGCAGTTTGTTATTGTTATGCAAGTGAGAGCTGTTTAAACAAAAATTATTAATGTGAATATAATTTTTAAAGCTGATTTGTAGGCCTGAAAATCTTTAAACTTACTGAGAAAAAATACATTTTAAAAAATTGATCTGTTAGGAAAAGATCTCTAACAACAAAACTAAAGTTCATTATTTACTTTTAAGGATAAACACTTTCTAGTAATTTCTTATAAGAGTGTATGTTTTAGCTTAAAGTCCCAGTCCAATCATCTTTTGCTCTATTTTAAAAGCCTTTCCAGTGATTTTTTAAGAATGACTTTATAATTTTTAACCAACTTTGTCGTTTTTAACCAAAAAAAAAAAAAAAAACTGTGTCGTTTTCAAGGACATAGCTGATGCAGAGTGGCAGTAGTTCATCAGAAATTTGCCTCTGAGTTGTGAGCAGGACAGCTTGCATGGAGTAAGACTGCCCTCATCTCCCATCATCCATCTGTTTACATTCTCTCCCGCTAGCTTACAGTGCCTCAACTAAATAATTTTGAGCTGGTGCCAGCTTGGGCGAGAAAAATGAAGATATATATTTTGATCTAGCTGTCCACAAATGGATGAATCAGAATAGAGTGGGGAAGGGAGGTTGCACCCCCACCCTCCTCATCGTATTTTCTAAGTAAAAGCCATTAGTTTTGTCATACAACTTTTTCCGTCTGTTACTGATTCATGATAAGATTAAATAAATACTCAGAAATGCAATTTTAACCTAATTTTCTTTATTAATGTCCTCCATCATCAGAAAAATGCCACAAGAACATGTTCAGGAAACGCTAATTTTCATCCAAGTGGGTCTTTAAGTTTCCATTAACTGATAGTCTCAGTCCTCTGTGTTTATAAATGTACCTGAACCTGCATATATTTCTGCGAATGCCAGAAGGTAACTCTCATATCAGAAAAGTAGGCTAATTAAAAGACAGACAGCACAAAGTGCCACGTTTGGTTGGGAATACATTAAATAAATTAACCAATTGGAAACTGGACTCAACACAAATAGGGTATAATTCAGAACCGCTCATATCAAACGGGGATCGATGAGAGAAATAATCTATTTGCAATATGAGCTTTTTGAACTACCTATAATATAATAATAGAATTATCACTATAATAGTGTGAATGCTATTGTATGCTATAGTGTAAATGCTTGTGAAGTTAGATCTTTTACTAAATAGTGTGAATCTTGGTTTATTTCATAAACTTTATATATTTTTGAAATATTGACCAGAATATGCCACATAGTAAATGAATAAGAAATTTATCAAATCCTTAAAAAACTTTGTGCACTTTGAAACTTGTAAACTTCTGCATACTTTCAGCTAAAGACAACCTTCAAACTTTACAATGTTCAGCAATTACTAGGTTTTTTAGGGTAATTAAGAGTTTAGCTTTAATTTTTAGCAACATGCTAGCTGTTTTTGGCTAATTTAGTCATTAGAGATTTTTTTAATTTTTTTAGGCTAATTTGGACATTAGCTAATATTTAAAGATTATGCTAGCTGTTTTTTCCAAATTAGACATTTTTAAAAAAAAATTACGATAATTTGAAGCTTAGCTAATGTTTTAGCATTATGCTAGCTGTTTTTGGTAAAATTAGACATTTTCCATTTTTTAAGGATAATTAGGAGTTTAGCTAATATTTTTGCAACATGCTAGCTGTTTTTGGCTAATTTAGTCATTAGACATTTTTCCATTTTTTAGGCTGATTTGGACATTAGCTAATATTTAAACATTATGCTAGCTGTTTTTGTCAAAATTAGACATTTTTATTTTTTTCAAAATTACGATAATTTGAAGCTTAGCTAATGATTTAGCATTATGCTAGCTGTTTTTGGTTAAATTAGACATTTTTCCATTTTTTAAGGATAATTTGGAGTTTAGATAATATTTTTACAATATGCTAGTTGTTTTTGGCCAAATTAGACATTTTCCCTTTTTTTGTGGCTAATTTGGACTTTAGCTAATATTTCAGCAAGCTTTCTGCTTCTGCATTTTCCGCTATCAGCTTCATCATTTTTAGCTAGTAATCAGTTTCAGCATTTTTTTTTCAACTTTTAGCTCTAGCATCTTCAGTAGCCACATTCAGCTTACAGCATTCACACTAGTAATACCGCAGGTAATGCCATATATCTAGTTTAATTTGTATTTTGTACCCAGCGTTAAAAGAAGACACTGACTGATGGGTAATTGATCTGTGAAACAAAGACTTGTGACTAAATTACATAAGGTGTAGGCAGCCTTTTGCAGTTATGGTGACGTATCATCTGCTTTAATGGGCAGAGCTTGAGCAGTAATTACATGGGGTCTCCAAACTCTGTGTACTAATAATCATAAAGGTGTAAACTGACTGACTCCACAGATACAGAAAAGCTGACAGGAGACTGAGAGGGATGTTAGTTGAGCACTCATCTGTACGCACCCACACAGTCCTCAGGGGAGGTTTAATCAGCTAAACACATGAAAACATCTGTGTGGGTGGATCATGGGTGTTTAAGGGCTTCAATCCTAATAAAACTACTGCTAAACACTAAACTTTTTTTTTTTTTTGCACTATCAAACACTCACGACTGCTTATCTTCATAAATATTGCACAGTGCAGATCAGTGAAATCATGGGTGGGATAGGCGTATAAAACAAACTGAAGATGTTTATGGTCCCGAGGACAGAAATGTGAAAACATCTGAGGAACTTGTAACAACATCCTCTGTGAGCACGTACTCTATTTACGAGCGCATATTGGAACAAATTTTAATAAAAATGTTGCCGAAGATAAGAAGGAAAAAAACTCAAACAAAGACTCTCAGTGGGAAGTGGGAATCTACATACTTTGTCGATGTTAATGCAATGTAAACATATGCAAACCTTTAAAAAAGTATGAACTAACTCGAACCACCTCCAGTCAACGTGGCTGCATCATTAACTGCAGAGCTAACTTACAGAGAATGCTAATGAGACGTCTGCTCTTTAACAGCGATAAAAGGAAAAACTGTGAAGCTTAGCATTCACTGAAGCTTTCTGACGTCCCTGCCGTTCCTTCAACAATGTCACAGAGCTGAACCGTGGAAAGACTTGGCGTATTTGAGCGGCTCAAAGATGCAACACCTACTCCAGCATGTCACTTAATCGGCCATCTTATTCAGCATCTGGTACTTTTGTCTGACAGACAGGGTTTGCGCTACACTAAACCGTGTATTGATTCAATAAACTGTCTATCGATTCCAAAAGGTTGGCCCTCTTTTCTATACAATGCATGGCTTTGTGTGCCGCTTTTTTTTTTCTTTCTTTCTCGCCTTATTTATGATGGCAGACAAAGCACTTAAAGAGCAAAAGCTTTTTAGACTCGGGACTCTTGAGCATTTGACAGAGCGAATTAGCTTTTCCACTTTATGCAGATATTGGCCCACTTTGTCACTAAAAAGGCATATAGATGACTATTTTTGCCCAATCCAAAGTGAGGAAAGTGTGTCATGACCCACTAACATGAAGGGAAACCTGTGTGAAGTCCTGCCAGATCCTTCCTCGTGCTCTTTCGTTTTTTTTGCGGTGTTGAACATTAACCGTGATTGACAGATGGGTGTGTGTTTGAACTCCTCCCTAGAGGAGAAGGCTGTTGGTAACACCTTTTTAGCAAGCTCTCAAAAAGGAGACTGCTGTGTAGCTGGGACTTATCTGTCAGTTGGGGCTGTAAAGGGGGTGCTAATTCCTCAGGTTCTAAATGAAAGCAAAATGTGTCTTTTAGGAAGTGGGGGAGGGGTGACACAGTAAGCCTCCCAGAATGCCCTGGAAAAAAAAAAAAAAACTCCAACGATTTTAAAATGAATTATAAAAGTGCCGCGGCTTCAACGCCACAGAGCCCTAAATTAAAAGCAATTCAAGTAAATCATTAATTAAAATTAAAATCAAGGATGCATAATTATTTCCACGTCATTTGATTGGTGAGAATTGAGCAACACATTAATTAATCTGTTATTTTTTTTTCTTGCTCTGCTAAATGTTTTAAATGATCATCAAGAGGGAATTTAAAAACTCTGCCTGAAAAAAATAATAGCATTTTGGCATTGAGCAAACAAATAAAAAAATGAATTTGTTTCTAATTTTTGTGTCAAACTTTAAAGAAACACTCCGACAAAAATCCTCGTTGTGGTGTTTTAACATGTGGCATTTTTCTGATTATGGATGACATATGTGAAGAAAAGAGTATTTCTTAATTCAAAATGTTGTCAATCAGGAACAGATGGAAACATGATCAGATGGATTTTTGAGTATGTGGCCACTCTTTGGTAAAAAAAAACACGAATCTGCAAGCACATTTTCTCAAAATAAAAACAAAAAATAATTTGAAATCTTAGAGGGAAGTATATTTTTGCACCTTAATTTAATTGTGATTTCCACTTTTTGTTCAGTCCTTTATTTTGTTTTCCTATTCAATTCATGTTCCTGTTTCATTCTCAGCATCATTGTGAAAGAAAACCAGGTACTCACCTTTTAACTCCAACTTGCACATGGGTTGTAAGAAATTCAAGTGGTAAATAGCTGCTGTGTTCAGATTGCCACAAACTACTAGACAGAAAAGAAAAACCTTTTCAGTTTTACTTTGACTGCAAGTAACATAAAATCAAGGAAAGCAAGTGAGATGTTGAAGGAAAGAGGAGGATTATGGCTCAACGTCCTAAAATAACCCCTGATTGTATCTCTACCTGCTTAACTCCCTGTTTTAAGTGCTTGTATTTTTTTACATTACTAAATGAATCTTTTTACGAAAGGCCGAGATTTTAAAAACCTACAAATAGATGTTTGAGTGCTTCTTTGCTGGTATTTCAGAAGCATTTTGGTCCATTCATTCCTTTTCTAGACCTGTTTCATTCCTCATCGGGGTCATGGGGATGCAGGAGCCTATCCAGCTATTAAATGGCAAAGGCGGGGTCCGCCCGGACAGTTCCACAGGGCAATTCCGAGACAAACAATCACACACTTACATCGAAGGGACAATTTAGTCACAGATTTACCTATCGAGAAGGATTTTTAGGCTAAGGGAGAAAACTGGAATGCCTGGAGAAACCCAACAAATGCACAGAATGGCCACAAATTCTGTTTATGAGGTACCTAATAACCCAGTATTTTCAAAATGAAACGTTAAATATTTATGATATCTATATTCATCAAATACTTACATTTTCTCTCGAGCTTTGCCATTACAAAATGGACCGACTGGTACCATTTCTGGTCCCCCGTTGGTCATAGGTCCACGGAAAAATGTACGCATTATTTTGATTATGTATTGTTACTAAATGAATTTAAAAAAATGGAATTGACCCGTTAGGGCGGAGCTTCTGTCGTCACACGATGTAATCCACTGATTGGCGGAAAGGTTTTATGACAAAAGCAAGCGTCGACTAGCACTGTCCCCGACTCAGCATCCAAACCAAAGGTTTTGTCTTCTTTTTATCTATATTCTTTTTGCAAAGAATAATAAATTATTTACATATAGTATCCCCTCTTATTCGTGGGGGTTAGGGACCGGAGACACACCAAATCCACGAATACGGAGTGCCAAACCCCCGTTTATGTCTCACCCGACCCCCGTGGCCAAAGAATGTCTGTTACTGATCCATACTCATCAAAAACACTTTGTGATCATGATTTGTAAGACATTGAAGTACTGCTCAACATAAATAGGGTTTTTCTTTTTTTTAAATTCAGAGTAAAGACGGTTCCGCACCGTAGAGGCCGGCTTCATCCATAATAAACACCTGCTCTGGATTATGATTATCTTTATCTTTTTAATTTTCCTTCTGTTTCTGAGCTGATGCAGCTTCTCTTTTGCTGTTGTCGCACCATTTTAATGATCTAACGCTCAATGGAAACGCTCACTTAAATTGGACGGAACCATTCTAGCCAAGAGTGGACCGGTCTGGTCTGTACCGCTCAGTGGAAGCGAGCCATTACGGTTATGTTATAGATTATTCAATCTAGTTCTCTATTTGTTTACTTACTGTATACTATATATATATATTTGTCAGAGGTGTGTGACCATCTTGAATAAACCCTTTTGGGTTTCTGTGACACACCATCACATGAGATTATTTTCAATATTTTTTATGTTGCTTGTATTCTTATGTGTGCGAATAAATTAATCAAATCAAATCAAATCACTATGTGACAACATTCAAATTCCAAACAGAAAGGTCAAACTATGGCCTTCTTTTACTCTAAAATGTAACATTTTGCTAGAAATTACGGAATAAAACAATTAATATTTTCATTTTGAAAGTAGTAAACAGTCATGGCCTCCTGCTGTGCGGACATTGCTACCTCTGTCATCTTTAAGCTACAGCAAACAGCCAGTTAATTTAGCTAAAAGACTGAAACACATGGATTAGCTAACCTCTAACCCTCAGGAAACCTGCAGCATGTCTCTTCCACACTTTTGTAATGAGATCAAGGCATCATGTGTGAATTTGTGGTCTCTGGAGGGGATGGGAGACAAAATTTACCATCCAAGTGAGAGCCAAGCTCGCTGCTACCCTTTGCTTACTGTCTGCGTTGGGAGCTAAGCTAATTGGCTTGGAGCTATAGTGTCACATTTGCCATGCATATATGAGACTGTTGCATTTTTCATCAAAACTGACTCCTAGTCAGAAGGCAATTTCTCGAGGATATATTTTTAATCCATGTTTAAATTCATGAAAACAACTAAACTGCAGGAAACATTTTAGTCCTGTCATGCCACATGAATTCTCGTCTGCCGCTCGCCTTTTTTTTTTTTTTGCCTGGTGAAAAAGGGGAAAAGTTCACATTATTAAGTATTTCTGGAACACGTTTTTATTATTAAAAATGAATGTAGCCATTAATGAAATACAGGATGAGCTCAATATGTTTTACATAAAGTAACTTAAAGGAGCATTAACATCTGAAGAGTTTCCCTCAGCTATTTCAATTAAGTTTTTGAGACGAATAAATATGTGAGCAGGCACTTTCAAAGTCGCCCCAAAGGCACGCTGACAGTGTTCAATGACATCTCCCAGTTAAATGAAAACTACACTCTCAATATTGTTTATGTTTTGTGTTCACTGTTGTTTCCCCACCAACAGTTCTCAGCCAAGTGGAACCATCTCCCATAGAATTAAGTGGAGGTGGAAGACAAGCTCTTAATCGCCTGTGTTATTGAATTATTGAATTAAAAGCTTAAGTACTCCGGGTGAGCATGTCAATTTTTCACAACTGAATGGTACAGTGCTCATTCCATTTTCATCTGAATGGATCATTTGTGTATGTAAAATGTAGAAGAATGGAGGTATTACACAGATCAGTTTTATTGTCTGTAATTCCTTTTTGCCGTGGCTGTAATCATTCTGAGAGACAAGTCATATTCATCCAACAGCCCATGTGAGTGCTTAATCTGTATTCAGATCCCCTCAACAACGTTGTACTTTTTTGTCAAGCAGCTGCGCTATAGACCAATGTTAATTAAGAAAGGGGTTTGCTTCAAGAAGGTTGTGTATAATTGTGGCACAAGTAGGAGTTTAACCTGCTTTTCCTAAGTGATGCTGCTGGAAATAGGCAGAGGAGCAAGTGTCAAAGCAAATGGTTCAACCCCCATCCACTTGACATTCTGCTCACCTGTTTTCATCCCCCCATGTTCTGAAACCCCGAGACTGATAAAGATAAAATAATGCGATGTTTCTGTCTGGATTTGAATGGGATGGGTTGCTGTGACCCACGCAATCTCCCTCTCAAAGAGTATTTCAACTTATGCAGATGAGCTCATCAGAGCAGCCTGCTGAGATGAGACGTTCTAGGTCTGGAATTGTGTCAATACCAGCACCAAAACAAATGCAAATCAAAATCCAAATTAATGTGTTTTCCCTGAGGAGGATCGGAGTCGTACTTATAGTCGGCTCTCAGTAGATGACAGGATTCTGTTATCCAAAGCCCATAAAAAAACAATGCATTTCCAATCTGCTCACATGTGCAAGAGTGCAGATGAACAACCTAAGAAATATTTGACATATGTGACTTTAAAATATGAAATAAATACATTTTTTGTCTGATCTTCCCTGGCATCTACATTTCAAAAGCTGTAGTGAATATGCTGTAGGTTTTCTAAACAATATTACTCTGGTCACACAAGAGCGTCTTCTCCTGGAATGAACAAGCAGCCCCCGTGTTTGGAAAGCAGGTTTGGTTTCGATAGAAATGAGCAATCGGGGGATTGCTGCAGTCTCGCCTAATATGCCTACAGAGCATGGCCTGTCTGTCACCACATCTACCTTATTTGCATTTGAGTGAATGGTAAACAGTGCATAATGCATACAACCGGCAAATTCACAGACGCAGGTTTGCAAATCTAATGAGGCTGACTGCAAATGATAGACATCTTAGACACATTAAAGAGGCAGTGTTGCAAAACTTTTTCTGTATTTTTATTTCTTTTTTTACACATACTGTACTTGTCATACCTTTAAATGTACTGTTACTTTAATTCATTGCAGCTTCAAGGACTTTACTCCATGGCATCACTATCCATTTTGTTCAAGTTTATGCTATCAAAGAATTAATTGCAAAAGTCCTTGCTTGTAAATTCTCATTGAAGCAGCATTTTTTTTTTCTGTTCAGATTCATGTCTCATTATTTGTCAGATGCATCGACATTAATACAAACCTTCGGGAATACGGACATTTGAAAACAGCACAAATGTATTCATGGCAATGATGCATACTTTAGTGAAAGCATTGTGCAGAGGAAGTCAACTCCGTTGAGTGCACTAATCCACAGTGCTTGTTTTTATTTGACTTTATTCAATATAAATAGCTGTGTAAAATGTTGTTTTCTGGTTTTCTTGAGAGAAAGTTGCTTCAACTAGCATGGTAAATGACATGTGTGGGCACACAGTGTACAACTAAGGGATGGCACATCTGCAGAGTCACTAGTGCTATCTTTCTTGGACACATAAAAGCACCTTTTTGCAAAGAAATGCACTTCTTTCACACAGAACAGACAGCTTCAGAAGTTGTCACCAGTCGAAAATAACCCCCTCCCATGCACACAGTGTATACAAATTTAATAAAGTACACAACAAGTACAGTAGCCCACATTCACGTGTAAACCCAGCTTGTTTTCACATAAACTGCAGAGAGGACGACGATTAAAGTTACAAATACATTCTTAAAAAATTGTTTTCAAACGGTGTTGGTCTTTCTTTTTTTTTTTTTTTGTTATGAAAAGGGACATTCCCTGTTGCACCACCATAAACAGTTCATAAGACACTTCACTTTTGAATGTAACTTTACTGATATGTATTTCAGTTGCTTGTGATATTCAGAGAGAGGATCCTTATACACTAAATGGAGACAGAAAGCTTCACCGTACAAAAGCAGACAGGACTCAATAGCGCAACAGTAGCAATTTGTTCAACAGCCTCACAAAATCGGAGTTGTGTAAAATACAGACATCTAAATTGACAGGTACAGTACACCATGAAAACACTTGAAGTCAGAAAAGCACCCCAACCCCCTCCCCACCTCCCCAAATCTTCACAGCAGTCAAGGACACATATTTCACCGAAACACAAGTCACAAAGTAAAAAAACCAAAAAAAAAAAAACAAAACAAAATAAAAAAAAGAAAAGAAAAACATATAAAGCAGATGGTTTTTGGTTATACAATGTGTCTGAACACGTTTGTGGGTCAAAAATAAATCACCTCTTGGTCATTACCTGTGATGTCCTCATCACACCCCCTGGCAGGTGAGAGGGAGCGCGATCGCCTCACCTGTCAGTTCCCAGAGTCCCTCGGGTCGAGAGCGCGATCCGACCCCCCGCACTCCTGGCTGATGACAGAGCTGTGAATGAGGCTGCTTGACAGAGACTTAGGCCTGAGCTCGCAGGTCAGGTAGGAGGGCTCCTCCAGCTCGGTGTGCTGTGGGGAGCACTGGCCATCTGGAGGGCCATAGGCACTGCTGTCTGATCCACGGTCCCTCTCTTCTTTAGACTCTTGCTTGGCCAAGTCCATGGGCGTGCTACTCTTGGTGGGACTGCTGGATGCAGATGGACTCTCTTGTAGCGGTGGGCTTAGTGCACGCTGTGATTTTAAGTAAGGTTTGACATTGGCCACAAGGATAGTACTGTCCCGCTGCTCCTTTCCAAACGTGCTGAGGGTTTTTCTGCTGTTGCAGCTGATGGTGCCATAAATCTCTGTCTCTACCATGGCATCCATTCCCACAGGGATGAAAAGGTTGGTGCGATTATCTGCGCTGTCTGCTTGGCTTCCTACCCGTAACTTTGGCATCCAGCATCTGTCAGAATGTCCCAGTGCACGACATTCATCGGTGCAGTGGACTGATTTGTCTTGCTCTGCAAAAACAGTTAAACATTTTTTATTGGAGCCTGCTGGGGTATGAGTATGAACAACCTAGAGGAAAATGTAGATGACATTTTGAAGGATGAGCAGCAATACATAAATGGAGCAAACAAACACAAATTCTAACATTTTGAATATAACACCTACCAATAACTTCAGCTGCTTTTTCTGACATATAGTTTTGTATGTGTCATAGAAACTCTTAGTATAAAATGCCAACTTCTGCAAGACTCAAATGTTCTTTTGAATGTGCACCTTTAGAATACTAAAAAAATAAATAAACAAAAAACCCTTCCCTTACTTTGCTAAATATAGAAAATTAATGATTTTCCTACTTAAGAGACACAGTTTCCTGCTGTATTATCAAAGTCATGTAGGTGTTTCTTGAAAAAAAAAATAATCTGGTGCAGAGGAAGTGATGTACTCCATTTGCATTTCCATCAGAGGCGCAAAAGAAAAAAAAAAAAAACTATTCAGAAATTTACATGAGAGTTTTTCAGCATTTCTAAACCGGAGGCAAGATGTTTTTCATTAAATGTTGTTCACACTCAAGAGTAATCATTTTGTCACAGTTTTAGGCTCCAGACTTTCTGATTGACTTACTGGTACACTGATTCTACCAAACAGAGGCCTGTCCTACAAAACAAAAGCAAAATATTGGATCTTTTATGTTAACCTCAATTGGTTCCTTTGGGTCTGTTGATTTTGTAGCTGGTTTTATGTTGTTATTACTGCGGTCACACGTACATCTATCACCTTGTGATGGGGAGGCATCGGCAATCTAGAAGATTTTATGTCACTGACGTTTTTTTTTTTTTTTAATCATTGGCATAGTCGTGAATGTAGATGGCGGCTGTCAAGCGTGTAGAATGGCCTACTTTTAATATATCCCTGGGGTACCGGGTGGCTGTCCAAATCAAGTGCCAGTGGCACATAATGTGGTCGTCCGCCGTACGGACACATTGACCAGTAAGAACTGCTGCCGGTTGGCGGCTCCGGCTGCCACCGCCCAATTTCGTAATGGCATCATCCGACCTCGAAATGTGGCCACTGACCAATAACAACTTTTAGAAATCCAATCGCCATAAATTTTTGTGCAGATATGCCACTGCAGCCTCCTGATTACCAATGCTGCCATGTGATCGTACCCTAAAAAATAGTTACTTCCTGTAAAGAAACCACAAAGGTTCTCCTTTCAGATTGAGGGGCCTCTGGTCACACGCAAGACGGCGCCAGAATCAATCTCCAGCCAGAAACAGAAATTTCGCAACTTTTGGAAACCCTTTTAAAAAACTTTTCAGAACTATCAGATTTTGATCTTTTAAATGTGAATAAACAGTAACTCTCTAGTAGTTTACTGTGCAAGATGAGCTTGAAATGGGACAGAAAACGTTAATCGTTTTATTGTTTTCAAGTCAATATTAACATGTGTTCAAATCTGTATAACCACACTCGTTTACCTTAGAAGAAAAAGCCGTCAAAATGCAGTTTTTTTTTCACTGTGAATCAGCTGGTCGCAGAGAGTATCACAGAGCAAAAAATGGCAAAAAAAGGTTAAAAAAAAGAAGAAACAGAAAAAAGGTCAAAACGAGGGGATGTCTGCAAGGTCTTCCAATGGTTTTGAGCGCAAATTATGTTTTTTTTTTTTTGCGTCCAGCTCCAGCAGGGGGCTGGACTTCACATAATTAATTTTTGAGCGCCATATTTTTCCTCTGTGGCCAGATTCTCTTGTTCAGATTTAACCATTTTAACCCTATAAAATCATTTGTATCGTATTTGAGACAGGCATTTCTGAGACCCCTATCTCATTAACATGATCCAAACTTTCCTAATAAACCCACTGTATAGAACTCGGTCTGTTTTCTGCCCTGCAGTACATTATCATTCCACTAGGGGCAGTAGAAGTGCCTTTTCTGGTCATTTCAAAATGGCTGCTTCCATGAAACACTTCAAATGTCTAGCTAATTTATGGTGAGTATAGATTATGTTTTCTTATTTTTTATGACCACTGAATTGAAATAATATACCATTTGCTGATATTGAATTATTTATATTAGTATAAAAAACTGATTGAAAATGTGTATCAAATTTGAGACACCATTTATTCCAGAATGCATATATTAATATCTTTAAGTATTAGTAGGTTAACTTTGTTGTGAGTAAAAACTTACCAAATTTTCCAACATGTTATAATTGATACTATCTATTTCTAATGATAAAAATAAATGTTTAAACATTAATTCCAAAAAAATCTGAATTTAACTTAATCTGACATTTCTTGATGCTTTGGGCTTTACAGGGCTAACTGGGTTTAACTTGATTTGCACTTGGATATTTTCCTGACACTTAATTCCCTGTGATTTTTTTTTTTAAAGCCTGATTTAGTCAAGTCGCGTGCTGTTTTTCAACCTGTTGTCCTTATCATGCATTTTGATTGCTATATGAACTGCCAAATTATCATCCATCCATCCTCCATACCCGTTTTATCTAGCTTAGGGTCGTGGGATGTTGGAATCTTTCCCAGCTGACATTTGGTGAGCTGCAGTGTACACCCTGGCAGGATGCCAGATTAATAAAATATCCAATTAAAATCAGGCTTTAAATACATTTCTCTCCCTAAAAAAAAAAAAAAACAAACAAAAAAATCACATGAAAGTTTAACCAATTTTCTAATTATTTTTCTTAAAAAATTTGCTGTATGATCATGTTTGTTTCACAATGATTTATACGATTTACTACTTCAATTTCCAATACACTTCAAATTATCAATTTTTATTACAAAAATACATACAATTAAAGTTAAAAAATAAGATAATAAATACAATTTGTATTTTTTTCACCTAAATCTCAAAGTCAACGCAGGGAAACAAAAGCCAATTTTCATGGCGATGTGATGTAGAGGGTGTCAGATTTTTTATTATTTTATTTTTCTGGGACCATTTCACTGGGCTATCAAATTTAATGTGGCAATAATGCACTGAGGTATTTTGCATGTAAAGGCATGAAGCAAAATGTCAAAAATGTCTGCAAATTGGTGGAAAATAATAGATTTCCTTCATTTGTTCCACATGAAAATGAAACGGTAATTTCATCCTCCTGTTGCTCTGTCTTCTGATGTAGCTTTACTCTAATAAATGAGTTTTCTTTGCTCTGATTTCCATGAGCGAGCGACAGCTTTTTGATAAATACACACATTTACGATAATCAATAAATATATTCAAACTGTAGCTACTCTCTTTTCTTGTTTCCTGTTGACATATCAGGACTAAATAACATTTTTTTTGTTAATACATGCATCTTCTAGCAGGAAGAAAATGTTAGCTGGGTATAATCATAGCAGAAAATGCAAATTTTCTCACATCTAACTGACATTTTGAAGTCACTTGACTCTCATGAATCTACATTGCCTTCTGACAAGAAATACATCCAGTCATTTTAATGGAAATAAGCATCATAATTAATTCATCACTTCATAAATCTGATCAGCTCATCGCTGTTTTGCTCTCATGTTATGCCATGATATTAAAGTGCACGAACGTTGGGGGGATATTGAAACCTGGCTCGGATGACAAGTGTGTCTAGTATTTATAGGAGGCTACAAATGACGACTCTCTCTAGAAGAAGGTGGATAAATTATTCCAGCTAGCAAAGCATTCCTTATCCTTGACCAGTGTGCATGAGGAAATGTAAAACCAAGAACAAACAGATGCCCTCCCGGTGCCACAGTTCCCAGGGGACGTGGAAATCAGAACCGCCGTACCACACATGCAATGGAAGCTCATTTGCAAGGTACATGCAACAGCTACTCTATACTTATGCTAGTCTATTAACACCCACACAAAAGCTCCCACTCTTGCCACAGGATATGATAAAACTGTTAATTATGCTATGACTGGACAGAGCTAAATCGCATTGTTAATTTTACATAAGAACTGTTAGTGCTAAGCAATTTTTTATGGGAAATATGTTCCCCCTTTCCTCTGAAAAATATTAATGCATCAGATGGGTTAAAGTTGTGCCTTAAGGACGTTGTCTCATTTATCTATAGACTTTATGTACATTATAGCTTAATGAGTCTCATTTGACATCCCATTATCTCCACTATACCGGATAAAAAAGTCTTCTTTTTGTAAATGGAAACCTTTCTGCTTAATGTGAATGATTTTTTTCTGACAAAGAATTAAAAAGATCTTGAAATTTGTCAAGTACAGAAGAAGGAAAAAAATAATCACTTTCACATGCACTGAATGTATTTTCTGCCTCTGTGCACAACAGAAACATCACACTGGCTATAGTGTTTGTTTTCCATCCACATTGTGTAATTGTGCTGAATGTCCTTGATCTAAATACAGGTGTCTCCTGCTTCATCTTTGGATGCTTTGAAAAGGGAAGTGCAGAGTTTGAAGAGGTTATATCACTTATCACATCCATCTTGTGATCTTTTCTTCAACCTAATTAATAAGGTTGGGTGTTTAACCCTCCAGGTGTCAACGCTTCCACTGAAAGCAATTTTTAGATACTGGCCTTATTCTTGATTGGCCTCATTCTAAAATTTAGAGAAAAAAAATCACAGATTCATTACAGAATCATTTTTTTTTAAATCCCATCTTGAAATCCAAAAACAAAATAAATCCATAAAATTCCCAATTTTCCTGCAAATTTTCCTTCAGATTTGTTATTTTGTTTTACAGACCCACTCCAATGAAAATTGAGTGTTTTTAAAATGTTTTTGTGGTATTTTTCTCATGATGGAGTCCATATATATTCAGAAAATTAAGCTTAAAATAGCTTTTCTGAGTATTTCTTTGTTCAAATTGCTGTGAATCAGGAGCAGAAGAAAAAATGTTATCGGAAAACAGTTGTAGTAGTGACAAAGGTGCTAGAATCGATGGAACACAAGCTCCAATCCATTCTGATGCATCCACTTGTAGACGACTAAATCGGTTTATCTTTGCTGAGTGACATCAAAATTGCAAAGCTGGATAGCTCCGCTATTGCTCACAATTTTTTTTACTGCTAATTAGGACTGGGTGTCAACAATAATATCCAGAGTCGATTTGAATTGATTCACCAAAGTCTGGATCGATTCAATTCAACTTTTTTGTGATTCTTTTGAAACACATAAAAAAATCTACTATAGGTTTTGAATATATTTATATTAATCTGATATGGTTTACATACTGCAAAACGTATTTCTGAAATATTGAGATTGTTAATAGAATACAGTGTTAAATGGTTTCTCAAAAGGAGAAGCTCTAAGAAAAATGTTCAGATCCTGGAGAGCGTTTCAGTTTGGCCACTAGGTGGAGCTCAAACTAAAGCAGTATACCTTATTCCAGAAGAACAAATGGTGCTTTGGACCACAAATGATTACTTATTTTTTTCCCTTAAAATAGTTAAGAAAATTAATGCTTGTGATTTTATAAAGATGTTAATTTAGTCAGCAATATATGTTAGCATTAGTCGTCCTATGGGAAGTTTCATTAGACGATAGCATCAAGCTAGTAGACCTTAGCTTTATGCGTTAAATCAATCTCTATTTTTATGGATCGATTATTGATCTATTAAGCTTAGATCGACGCAACTGCTACTGCTAATGTTAGGTTGGGGTTGTAAAGGGCCGTAAGCTAGAGGGAGAGGAAGCATACAGGTGAATGATGGGAAGTGGGGGTGGGCTTACTCGCCAACAGTTCTGCCTACAATTCTGAGGTGAATTTATAATAAACTACTGCAGAAACAATGTCCAAGAAAACAACACAGGTTCTTTGATTTTTTTTAATCATAATTAAAAAATCACTGGTAAAGCTTTTAAAATTGATCAAAAAATGATAGGAGTGGGACTTCAAGACACCTCCAATATGACATCTTATAATGTCATGTATTTTATCTATATTATTGATCGGAAAAAAAGGTGTTTCTGAATAACTTGTTGATCCAGAAAACTTCTCTATTAAAAGTTAAAGTCTATCCTGGATTTTGCTGCCCGGGAAGGCTAATTCAATGAGTATTTGACAAAGAAAAAGAAATTCTATCGTAAATAATTTAGACTGGAATTATATACCTAAAGGTGCAGAGAAAGAGGGAAAAAGGCATTTTATGGGAGCTACAATCCAGAGGCCAATGTTTAAGTCACAGCTCACAAAGGGCAACACTTAGACCTACATGAACTGTAGATTATTATTAGTGCTCGCTTCATATTCTCACTTGATACATGGCCTTAGCAAAACCTTTTTCCATTTCAGACCATAGTTTTAGTTGCTGGTTATCTCTGGTGAGACGAGTTATTCATTTTTTATAAATAGTTTTTTTAAAAATGTATGCGCAACACTTTAAAGGCCACGGCTAGCTTTTACATTTGAAAGTGTGGCTTTAATTTCTTCAAATTACACACATTACTACTAATAAAGCAATTCAGGTCACTTTTATGGGTTTTTTAATGGCTCCATCAGTTACAAAAATAACCCATATTTTCTATTTATTAGGGTAACTTACTTAATGGGCTTAAAACTATTAAAATATGTCTTGTATTGCTTCTTTTTGAATATTTATTCAGTCAAAAGAAGTATGCTCTGATCAGAACAATCAATCATTGGAAAAAAGACAGTTATTGTCTCCAAATGAAGAAAACATTAACAATAACATTTATTTAATGATGAAATAAATACTTGCTGTCGTGTTAAATACTAGCTCACAGAGTATCTCCTTGTAATTCAGTATTAATTATTCTGACAATATCTGGGTTTGTGCTTAAGGGAGCATTAGCCTAAATGGTAGCTAGATTTGGCAGAACCACAACACTAATTCTGTGCTTCGCTGTGTGCTGCACGCACTCATGTTCCTTCATATTTCTTCCTGGAGGAATTGTGAAAAGCATTTTTAAGCATAGATACACAAGGCAAGAAGAATAAGCATAAGGAAGGAGAAGTGGGCAGATGCTGAATTCATTTCCATGGTACCTGTCTGTGGAGGAGCTGGCAGATGACTCTGATGCAAAGGGATGTGTATGTGTGTCCAATAGGAACAGAATACACAGGTAGATTTTTCTCTTGCCTTTACAGTCCCACCACAAGAACAGGAAATTTGAAAGCCTAAAATGTTGTATAAATCACTAATAATGCAGTATACATATATAGCTTATTAAGAATCAGTTTTGCTTCATCATAAAAAAAAAATAAAGTTTTTGCATTACACAAACTTCATTTTAGGCTTCTCCTGTCAAAACTTTCAGATATTCCCAATAAATTTGAACCTTTCATCTGTAACCCACTGTCACATTCTCATATTTTTTAATGGAATCTGCTTCCATAAGCTATAGCTCAGATGTACTGACTTAGACAAATAAATCTATCAGTTAGTAGCTGCAGAATTTGTATTAATAAAAAATAAAAGCCCTTAAAAGACGTACGAGGAAGAGAGAGCGCTTTCATCTGTTCCGCCTGTCACTGCCTCCCCAGCACCATTTTACATTTCATCACAGCATTTATTCTTTTGTATTAGACATTAAATATGGTCAACCTAAATTTCATGATTGTGACCAATAGGGATTATTCTAACTTTACAATGGAAGACTAACATTAAAAAAAAAAACAAAGACTGACTGCTCATTATAAATAGAATCAGAGAAAGCCTAGCAACATACCCACCATGCATCTGGTGTCTGTGAGAGTGAATAAATATTCAGAGTGCATGATAGTGGAAGCTGCACAGGTGCATATATTACCTGTATCAAAGCAGCCAAGAGACTAGAGGGATGGTAAAGGTAAAGACATAAAAGCAATGCTACTTAACCCGCAAGCTTTTGTGCTGCTGCATTGGAACAAAAATTCTGTGGCGTCTCCATTTTGGATAATAGTGCTATCTTGTCTAAATCTGCAAAACAGCGGCTTTGTTGTTCGCTAAATGTACCTGTATTTGTGTATTTGCGTGTGCGCATATGGGACTGAAGACCTGAGTGGGTTGGTGGCTGATGTTGTTTGTCTGATCAAGTCTTGGGCGTAATGCATAATGCGCTGGTTCCATCTTTCCGTCAGCAGACACTGACACCATTTAATGTCCAGCTGACCAACCCCAGCAGAGAAAGCCAATTTCATCCCACTGGGAGTTCGGCTCCGAGCTCCATTTCTCACACAAAAACAGAGAAAGGCATTAGCAAAACACACTGATATTAAAAGCGACGCCTCACTTGATTTTATTCATCTTATCTTAGGAGAGCAGGTCTATAAATTAACTGACACTGCAGCCGTGTAAGCATCAGGGCTGAACTGGTAAATATTCCCTTCCTTGCCGACTAAACAACTCTTTCCGTATTTCTCCAAGTGACTGGCCTTAGAACTTGGGTTGAATCAGATTTTGAAATGTACTGAAAAAAAAAAAGTGTGATTGAATTTACACCTCCCACAGAGTCAAGTTTGGTCTGCCATAATTCCTGAAAGCACACACACAAACACGCATTCACACATACATAAAAGTGAGACAGATAGAGGGAGATTTGCAGATACTTCTGGCACCCACAAGAGTGTTTCCATCTCTGCTCTCCTGAGCATGCCGCAAACAAACAGTTCATAGCAATGTAAATGGTGTGGAAAGTGCCGCATAGGGACATGATGACCACAGTCATTCCCTTCCAAGGCACAGACAAGGAAATGAAAAACATAGCCTCCTCACTCAAGTCCCACATTATTTTTTTATATTCTCCGTGAGAGTTGCTTTCATATTTTTTTGAGTCTATATCCACAACAGCTAAATTTATCAGTCTCTTTCAGGTCAGTCAGGTTGAAACAGATTGACAGTCATCAGTGATTAGACTTGGCTCTGTGGATGGTTTCAGAATTGAGAAATATCATTTAACAAGTCTATTTTCAGTTTTTAAGAAAGCACAACCAATAGCTGGGAAAATGGTTCCAAGCAAAAAAAAAAAAAAAAAAAAAAAAAGGAAACTGACTGTCATGTTGCACCAGAAATATCTGTCATTTTGCACTTGAAGGTGTCATGCTTTCTTGTCTCGGTCATGTTTTTTTTGGAGACATGGATGCGATGACTCAAATGATCAAGCGAGATAGAGACTCAGGTAGGTTTTTGCCATGCATTTGAGTCTGTTTGATGGTTAAATCAGTCAAGAGATTCTAGATTTTTTTTTTTTTCCATGCTGTCTTTGAAACACAGCTCAAGCTGTTTGCAATGTAAAGTGGAGAAAAGTAGTGCAGCTGCAGCTGCTTCTAATAACGTTGATGGAAGTGTCTGCATTGACTGTTCCCAGAAGCTGGTAGACTTCCACTCAAACTCCAGCGAGTCGCGGACACGTTCTTGCTGCATTAAATACAAACAATGTGTGGTATAAGAGTCAGTTAGGCATCTTGAAGATGTCCACTCACCCTTGTCAAAAGACTGGCCATTAACTGCCACCGCTTTCATCTTGAGGGCCTCCTTGGCAGATGTGTCGCAGTGTGAGCCTTTATTAGTATCCTGGTCACTATCAGCCTGGTCACTATCACCATGGCCACTGTCTCTGAGGCTCGCTCGTTCTGCATCCTTAAATGTTGAACTGCAGCCGAATAGAAGGAGGGAGAAATCAAACATAACGTGCCATTAGTTCTGTGTGAGAACTTCCTGCTTTGATAGCAGGAGTTAGTGGGCTTGCTATATGTACTGGTCAGGAGGTATTTGGACCCTGCTCTTACCTTTGAACAAATGGCTGCCTGCTGCCAGAATAATTGGGCTCTGAGGAGAAATTTTCAGTCTAGAAATGAAAATGAAAACAGTATTATGCAGGGGGACCACATTAAAATTCATGACAAAAGCAAAACACAACGCAAGATTCAGAAAAGAAAAGAGAAGAAATGCCCCTCATCTGAATTTGAGACCCTAAAAATGTGGTAAATGTTATTAAAAGAATCACAGGGCACCTGTCGGTAATGGCAGCAAGATAAAGTGCCGACCTCCACTGCGACCATATGTGTTTTCCTTGGCAAGGCAAATGGTCCAAGCATTAGCCGCTGTCATCAGCATCCTTTAGCCTCTCTTTTGAAAGTAATGTGTTTGTGTTGATCACACCCACATACACTAGTGACTGGTGACAGTGCCAGGCCTTGTCATCTGTGTTAGCGTCTCCAAATGAGACTGTCTGCGAGACTGTCCTAGATATTTACTTCGTTTACAACAGATAATTCTGTTGTGCTAAACACCACTACACGCCCATGTTGTCCAATTTGCATGTTAGCTGGCTCAACCCTGCCATCTCTACAAGGCAAGGCTGGAGCCTATTAATGGCCCCATCGTGCCAATTTTGGATGCGGATGGTTGGATCTGGCACATATTTGTGGAGGGGGGAGCAAAAAATACGATTGTAAGGTTATGCTGTGTGCATCTTGCTGTCTGGTGCACATTGG
Organism: Oryzias melastigma; assembly: GCF_002922805.2. Taxonomy (NCBI): domain Eukaryota; kingdom Metazoa; phylum Chordata; class Actinopteri; order Beloniformes; family Adrianichthyidae; genus Oryzias; species Oryzias melastigma. The sequence continues at coordinate 20,478,301 of NC_050532.1, forward strand.
TTCAGTAATGTGATCGGACAAGCTGCTCAAACACCTGTCCAATTCCACATTTCAGGCGAGGTTTTCCTTTTTTTCTCCTTCTTTCACTCTAAAGCTGTGAATCTGGCAGGGTCACTGCAGCCTTGTTCAAGACTCACACTGTTTTCATGTCTAACTCAGAGGACTTTCAGGTTATGAAGACCAACTGTGCCATTTTTGCAGGAGAAGACTGAGAATGAAAAAATTAGAAAGTGATGCTCTGGGGGGAAAAAGCCCCCTTTTTTAAAATAGATGAATGCACTTCGGCACCGGGTTGCCGTATTGTGCTTTATATTCAGAGAATATATAATAAGAACAGTAGTAAGTGAATTCCAGTCCTTCCTTTTCTTCAATTCCTTTTCTTTTGTCAGATTTTCATGTCAAAGCAGCGTGTGCAGATAAGTGAGAATAATGCTCAGATGATGAATATAAAGGAGCATCCCCTTACCTGGATCACTGACATCCTGTTTCCTGAAGTGTCAGAGCTCAGCCCGGCAAAGCTGGAGTGGCACCCTGACCTAGGGACGGTCAGGCTGTTGGAGGTGGTTTTCAGGTACATGACCTCTGACCTGGGCAGTGTGAGCGGCAGAGGGCTCTGGTAGTCGAAACATATTGGTGAGGTGATGAGAGACGGGCTGCTCACCACATTCATCCGACTGGCAGAATCTCTCTCCTCCATCTCACTCTGCACCAGCATGATGTCACTCTTGTTGATCCTTTTCTTTTTTCCCTTCCCCACTGGAGTGTTGGAGTACTCAGCCATGCGGCAGTTATAATTCCCACTCTCCTTATCGTGATGCTTGGACTTGACAGCGATGGCGGTCATGACGGCTAAGAGCATGACAGAGATAATGCAGAGGATAACAATAAGGGGCAGGGACACATCCCAGTGCTGTTTTTCCCCACTCGCGGTGGAACCCCCTCCTGCCGCTGTCTCTGTGTTCACTTTAATGATGAGCTTAGCCACGGCAGATAAGGGGGGCTTGCCATGGTCAGTTACCCTCACCACCAGCTCAACTACTGGAGCAATCTCCTCCCAAAGAGCATGGGCTGTTCTGACCTCTCCTCCCACTGGATCTATCTCGAACAGGTGGTCGTCATTTCCCTCTGTGATTTCATAGGTTAAATGGCCACTATCTCCATGGTCATGGTCCACTGCTTTCACTGTAGCTACAATGTACCCAATCCCCACGTTTCTAGGCACTGGGATTTCAGCTGTGTCATTTTGCAGAAGTGGTAAAATAATAACAGGGAGATTGTCATTCACATCAAGAATATTGACTCTGACTGTGGAAGTGCTCTCCATGTGAGGGGAGCCGCCATCTTTAGCCTGAACTTTGAACTCGAAGGATTTGGTTTGCTCATAATTGAATGAGCGAGACGCGTATATGGCTCCGTTGGTGGGGTTAACAGACACATAGGTGTACACTGATACGTCTCCTATGTGTGACGGAAGTATGGAGTAGGTCACTGTGCCGTTCCGACCTACATCTGGATCGTGGGCCAAAATAGAGCCCAAGTACTCCCCTGGGATGTTGTTCTCAGGCACCTGCAACACGTACAATGACTTTGTAAAGCGTGGCGCATTGTCATTCTCATCCAAAATTTTTACAGTGAACGACCTGGTATTGTTCAAAGAGGGGATACCATTGTCTCTCGCCACAATTGTCACATTGTATTCGTCTCTCATCTCCCTGTCTAGAGGTCTATCCGTGAGCAGAGTGTAGAAGTTATCATTGTTCTCCTGCAGCCTGAAAGGTACGTTTCCCAGAACTCTGCACTGAAGTTGACCGTTACGGCCAGAGTCTTTATCAGTCACTCTGACGAGCGCTATGACAGAGTCTGGAGGGGCCGCCTCACTGATGGCCCCCTGCCGGACAGAAACAAAACTTATGACTGGCGAGTTGTCGTTTTTGTCCTGAACTTTGACTGTGATTTTGCAGTGGCCTGGGATCGGGTTGGGCCCCATATCCTTAGCCTGCACATCAAACTCAATGATTGGATTCTCCTCAAAGTCAATCTCTCCCTGGACCTTGATGACGCCAGTGTTGGGATCTATGGAGAACAAATCTTGTATTCGCTCAGATGCATATCCAGTGAAGGAATAGACGACCTGTCCGTTGCTTCCCTCGTCTTGATCGGTGGCGTTCAGATCTATAAGTATTTTTCCTGGGGGTGAATTCTCCGGGATCTCTATCACATACGAGGATTTTTCAAAAACCGGACTGTTGTCATTCGAATCAGTCACTCTGACGTTGATCTGCATGGAGCCTGATCTCGGATACTCCCCGCCGTCAATTGCAGTGAGGAGAAGGGTGTGATGGCTCTGATCCTCCCTATCCAGAGGTCTCTGAACCACCAACTCTGGATAAATTGTTCCATCACCCCTCACTTTTAAATCCAACGAGAAAGTATTGTAATCATCTCTTGTAACCTGATAGGTCTTTATCCCATTTTCCCCAGAATCTAAGTCATGTGCAATGGTCAGAGGAAAGCGAGTTCCAGCAGCCGCATTCTCCGAAATATCAATATTAACGTGATCTGAGGGAAAACTGGGCGAGTTGTCATTTATGTCCTGTATATCAATCTTGATCATGCAGATTTCCTTGTCGTTGGCAAACACCTCCATGGAGAGCTGGCACTTTGGGTTGCGCCTGCATAATGTCTCTCTGTCAATCCTTTGTTTGGTAAAAATTAGTCCACTCTCGGGGTCAACATCCACAAGATGCGGTGCCGAATTCTCCAGCACTCGAAAGTTGGATTTCTTCCCTCTTTCGATGGTCCCATATCCAGCATCTTTCGCTATATTGCCTATCACAGTTCCAGGTCCCTGCTCCTCTGGGACAGAATAATTGAGATTTTTCAGAGTGAGGGCTTTAACCCACAAAAGGAAAAAAATGGGTACAGAGAGACGCATCCCTTCTACACAGCAGAGGCAGACAGAAAAGAGGGGGAGAGAAAAAAATCCTCGTTGACTTTCAACCTGTTGATTATGGCAAACCTAGAGAACTAAACCCACAACAGGCGCTGATCTCCCTCTAATTAGGCATTAAACCAATTCCTTGTCTCATTTTAATCGTCTCTTAACCTCTTTCACGTGATGAACTCTTTCTGTAAACAAAGATGACCGCCCAACGACACCTGATGGATGAATTAAACATCAAATCCAGCACGGCGCTCCATGTATCCTCTTTTTTTCCCTTCCAAAATAAAAGACTTAATTAATAATCGATGAGAATAAAGTATTATTATTCCATAGTGCTTCCAAGGTTAAAGCGTTTGGATCTCTGTGGTGAAGGTTAGACGGCGGCTTACAAAAGCGCATTGCCCTCATGCGACATCTACACCTAGGCTACTGCAAACACTGACATGGCTATTCAAAATGCAGCATTGCCCCCGATGTTACCATTCACAGCGCATCTACTTTTCCCCCCTCTGTGCGGCACACTGTTGCATATATGCCTTCCGTCCGCGTCGCACGCACAAAGTGGGAATAAAAAGCAGGATGTGGAGCTTGATCCTCCCGTCCGAGCGTTCTCTGCTCTCCTCCCCGTCATTCAAGAGCATCAACCGCACGGATGCGACTTTTGCCCGATGATTGTCCTAGAACCAGTCCAGTAATCCCATAATCCAGTCCAATTGGATCCGGTGCTCCTGTATCCTTCATTCGGACAACACTCCTCCTGGAAAACGGTGAAAAGAAAAATGCGCCTTTTTTTCTTGTTTTTTTGTGTTTATTTTATGTTATTTCAGATAATCTAAATCAATCGCTCCTCCTGCGCGCAGTTCTCTCCGCGTCAACTGTTGAAACCTGCTCCTCTCCTCACAGTGAGCCGATCTGACCGGAAACCCCTCGACGCCCTCAGAACAGACTCCTGTGCATCTCTCGCAGCATTTAACATAGTTTCTGATCGTCTTCCAGCAAATGAGTGAACGGTGACAGATCTAGCCTCCGGGGGGTTTCTCCAGCACGTCTGGCAAGATCGCATGAAGAAAGGCTGTTCTAGTGCTACGTGATTCATTTACTGATGTGCGCGCAGCGCGCAGCAGCATCACAGACGAGCGTGCTGCTGCTGATGCTGCTGCTGCTGCTCCTGGATGTTGCACCTAATACATGTGGATGGGGACGAGAGATTATATAGAGATTGATGAAATGTGCCGGGCAGGGATTTAGAAGAAGTAGAAAGGACTTGACAAGTGGTCATTTTAAGGGAGAAGTGGAACAGATGGCCAGCGCAGTGTGGAAAATGTAATATTAAAGCTGACAAAACATTTTGTCAGCTTTGGAGAGTAACTGAGAGCTCTATGTTCTCAGTATCTTTGAAGCCAGGCATCGTGAAATAAATGTTCTGTTCTATTACTGAAAACAGTAGGCTCACACCTGTCTCTTTTTCTGCTCTTTGTTGAGGAAATTCAATCATAAGATTAAAGAAGAAGACAGACTGTGGGTGTTTTTTTAAGATAATCTCTGTAAAGGCTGCTTATAGGAAAAAATAAAAAATAAAAGCAGGTTTATTTCACAGCTCAAATATCACAGCTGTGTGTACAACCCGCCTTATGAAGCGATCACATCGCCTTATCCGCATCAATCTCATATCTTACACTGAAAAAGATGGACTGACATTTAGTTCGCCCAGCACTCCAACAATATGATATTTGCATTTTTGCTCTCTTGACCACGTCTCAGTGAGGCGTACAGGCCTCCTCGGTGACGCAGACACCCTATGAGAGCAATTCTGCCAGGAAGCTGTGTCAACATCGGGGTAAGATCACTGTGGCCTGCCTCCCCGTTTAATTTCTTGCTGCCCGGGATCTAAATCAACCTTGAGTTTCTCCTGAGTTCATTTTCATTGTCTGGAAACATGGCTGCTTTCCTCCTCTGGGGAGCATCAACTTTGGCTGGCCGGGGTGCAGCCTGCATAAATTGCCCATTTCTGCAGGTAAGAGATAAGGACAACAAAGGGAAACTAATTATCATTCAGTCTAAGTTAAAACCTCAGGAAAGAGCTGCTATTGACAATTGTGTCTGCATTGTCACAGTCATACCATTTAATATGATCTGAATTCTGAATGCAGTGGAGGTTCATATCCCTAATAAATGGGACAAATCTTAATGTGAAGCTCCGGCTGCTTTGTTCTCCTCAAAGCTGATGACTTTTTACCTCATAAGTCTTTCTAATGAGACCAGCGCCTGACGTGGCAGGAACTACATCCATTAGCACATCTTAGGCTGGAAATGCATGTTGTTTCGCAACAGATTGTTGTTTGCATTAAAGTACACCTCACTCATGCTGCAAAAGCACACCTGTTGTGGGTCCAGGTGGAAATGACGAAGCGTGGCAGCAGCCTGCTCCATTTGGACACATTTTTTACATCTTGACATCTCACTCATGTGATTCACTTACCACTCTGCACTGGCATGATTAAAGGTGAGATTAAATTGTTTATCATTCTGTTTTTGCCCCTGTCTCTGGTTGCGGCTCACTTCAAGCTGCACACCGGAATACTGATGGTGGTGAGTGGAGATGATGATCAACACAAGCCACCGAGTCTCGCTGTGAAGTAAATGCATAAATGCAGGAACAAGTTGTTCTTGGAACAAATCTCCCCACCAGACATTTCGCAAACATGTTAATTACCTGATTGAAATAGAGGGTGGGGGGGCGGTTATAAAGGAGACACAACCGCACTGCAAAAACCTCAGATGGTTAATAATTTACGCATGACAACAAAAACCAAGCAGCAAAAAAAAAAAAAAAAAAGGAAGAGTCAGTCCAATAGCAAATTATTGGAACGAAGTGAAAAGTCATTATATCTGCACTGGCTTTTGTAGTCCACCACAGTCTGATTTTATCTCGTAATAATGATCCATTTCTCTGCATATTCCATGTCATGACTCCTCTGGGGGTACAAGTTTTAAAGGGACAGTTCATTAAATCTGCTATTAAAAAAAGAACTTTCTGTTTCACTTGTAACTGTCCAAGCAGATTTTTATTTTTTTATTTTTACAATTCAAGGTGTTGATAAGTTTTCTAAAAGTTCTGCTCTTCTTCAGCCAGCACAATGCAATTAAACTGGGATAATAGAGCTCCGCTTCTACTTAAAATAGGGAGTTTGTATTATCTTTGCATGAAGAAGACTAATCAGATAACTTTGTGGAACATTCTCTTTTTAGATTTTTTAAAGATAATATTAACATTTTAGGTAGTATTTCTAATATAAAATGAAGTCAACATCTGCTGTTTGAAAAAAAAAAAGAATTATAAAAATACTTTCTTAGCAAATTAGTAGCCTATTAGGGCATTGCAGTGTAATGGTGTGGTGGAGACAGATGTATAAATCTCCACTTTTCCCTTGTTCAGTCACAGTGACAACAAACAAAGAACTTTTGCAAGGAAAAAAAGCACGGTTTCAATATAAGGGGAATCAGTTTCTCAATTCGTTATGTTTCTGTTTTTATTTTAACTGAAACATCTTTACTATTTTATTTTAATAATGTGCTGTAGCAATTTTTGGATAGGAACAGTGCCGTCCCTGGCCATAGGCGACCTAGGCGGCTGCCTAGGGCACCACCTGCTTGAGGAGGTGCTAAATCCCAATGTTAATACATAATTAGTATTTTTTTTTGACACACCACTCATTTAATGTAATAATAAAACAATAAAACAACATAAATAAAATAACTCAAAAGTTTGACGTAATCAATAAATGAATAAATTAAATTAAATACTACTTTTAACAAAGGTTTACAAGACTTCCTTTCAAAATAAAAGACTTCCTGTGTCACATAGTATCATCTCGTCGGAGCAAATCTAGTGGTAGTGTAATGTCATTAATGGAAAAAAGAAAGAAAAAGTTTTATTATTAAACCTTTGTGGTGTTTCTTAGTCAGAAATGTACTGATGTAACTTTCTAAAATCAAAAAAGAGCTAATTTATTGTATTTTTTATACCAGGAAGGGTACTTAAAACACTGGAATTTGTCAAAATGTTTAGTTCTTGATTATCAAACCACTATGGCTACTTTGCTTTGGAGGCTCACAGAGTGATATGTATATATATATATATATATATATATATATATATATATATATATATATATATATATATATATAACTTTGCCTAGTTAATTAAACTAAAAGCTTTGTATTTTTCTTAGACCAGAGAGCCACAATAAAGGGGTAGAAGAGCCACAGGTTGCAGACCCCTGACCTACGGTAAGCCTCCACTGATATCCCATCATCCCTTTATTTACACCTTCTTCCACTACCTTACAGTCCCTCACACCCCAGCTAACATTAACAGAGCAATAAAAGTATTGAAGCCATCTAGCTGTAGCCAGATGCCAACTCGAACAAGGAAAACATCTCCAAGTGGATCAATCAGAATGGGGTGGAGCAGAGAGACTTTGGCCCCCCAATTTCACTTTTCTACATCACAACTGTAGACTTTCTCAAACACCATTTTGAATCTGATCCTGATTGATCCCGATTTGAATAAAGCAATACTCAGAAACAGTTTTAATCCTAAATTTTTTAAAGTAAAATATGTCTTCTATCAGGAGAAAAATACAACATGTTAAAAACAGAATTTTCACTGGAGTGAGTCTTCAACAGAAACTTAATTAAACCTGCCAAACACTGTACTTAAAAATATTTTCAATCAGTACTATGAAAAAAAAGAATCCATGGGGTTTTATACTGCCTTAAAAAACAGATTCACACTGGCAAATTTGTTGTGTATTAATGGAATTTCAGATGAGACGAGGCTGACACTGTTGCTCTGGATGGCACGCTGCTTCATTAAGATGAACATGGGAGCTGTTGTTTATTTTTAGTCAATCCCACATACACCACCCTGCTGTCATAATTCGCTGGCATACCAAATGTGCATTAATCTGCAGCTGAAAATAGTCCTCAAGAAATGCCCTATTTAACAACAAGTCCTTCAAACTGAACACCCAAATGGGTCATTTGTACCAGCCCTCTGAAACCAGCCATAAAAGCATATCAGCTTTACAGTTGACAGGCTGCAGATAAGCTGCCGGGAGTATACGACAGTGTTGTGGTAAAGGTTTGTTTGTTTTGGGGATAAGACTTTTTTATTTCTTTCTTTGACTCTTTGAAATCCTGCTTTGGAATTAAAATGGTGCTGCCATCGTTTTCCAAAGAAATGCAGAGATAAGTGAGCATCTAAGAGATCTTTGCGCCCTGTTGAATATGCATGTTGTTTCCATTTCAGAGAACAATATTTTGGAGGAGTTTCATTTGAGTGAATCACCAAAGCAAACTTCTAAACTTTGGAAGACTCAGTTTGCTGTCAATTTGACCATAATTTACAGCTGAAACAAAAAGCATATTTTAAGGTTTGAGCTCGATGAAGCTGCAAAGAGGATAGACAAAGTATCTGCAAAAAGCTAAATATATATATATATATATATATATATATATATATATATATATATATATATGTATATTTTAAAAACCCTAGCCACTGATAATCAAGTTTTTTACATGTTCTGTGAACTTAGTGTAGCCCTCACTACATAAACTTCACAACTTAAAACAGTCGTTGTCTGCACGTCCGCATAAAGAGACACAGAAAAGCACGTAAGACGTAAATGGTAAGGAGTTGGACCATTTTTTTTCCTGTTTGATCACACGACAATTGTTGATTTACATTTGTCCTTTTGTTTAATTTCTACTGTGTGTACATTGCGTGACCATCGGCTATGGTGGCTGCTTTGGTTCAGTTATTCCGCTTTGTATTCAGACTGAAGAACCTCAAAACGAACTGAAGCTCAGTGTATTTGGAAATGAACCCAGACCAACTCAAAAATGGGTCAGAGACCGGTTCCAGGTCCCGGACCAGGGTGAACTCAGCCCATAAAATTTGTTCTGGATTATCAGGGGAAATAAACAAGGAAACCCATTGTGTACAGTCTGAATACATCCTAAGTCTTAGAAGATAACAGTTTTTTTTTAATTTAGGCTGAAAACGGCATAATTAATATTTCTACCACGGTCAATGCTCTGACAGTTGGGTATGTCCAAAAGTTTTTCCTTGTCATCGTTAGGGCATACGCTACACTTTAATGAGTTCTTCACTCATGCGCGTTGTCCAATACCGAATCATTAAAAACAATATTAACTTTGAGTGTAGTTAAAACAAAAGACTGAGGTCTAGCATCGTTCACAGACGAGTTCATTTAACTAAACAGATCTAAGAAACAGCCTTCTGTATCTGGGGTTCTGGTAATAAGGTTCATGCTTATGTGTTGTGTAGCAACATCAAACCAGCTCCATCTGTATCACTGGTCAACTGCAGACTGTTCATTATCAACATGTCTGTCTGTTTGTGGCTCTAAGCTAATTTGAGCTGCTCCTGCTAGACGGCTTCAGTCATTATTGGAATGAGATGGTGACGCCTGCGTTTGGAGATCAGCTCGGATTTTCGAGTCTCACTCACAGAAAAATTCACTTCCATCACCGACGGTAAATATTTTTCACCACAACTAATTTGCACTGCTTAGTGAGCCTGAGCTATAATCCTCCCAGATCATGATCACCAAGGATCATGGTTTGGGAGTAAATAAGGTTTACATAAACCTTGGAGGATTTTGTGTTATCAATTAGTAGCAAACAGCTTGTTTCCCTTGTCTATTGTCAGAAGATTTTGAAGTTGGGGATCAAAAGAAAATTCATCTCGCCAGGGTTCAGCTTATACATTTTTGGCTGAAGCTCAGTCATTTGGACCAGTCGGCATTCTGGCAGCAGCATTCAGCTTCCAGGTGTAAAGAAAATTGACCATACTTGTGCTCATACAAGCTATTTTCTAGTGCATCTATGCGTATCTTGATAGAGAAAAAAAGCTTTCTTGTGCTCGATAGAGGTGGAAAACCTTCCATATTATCTTCCATAACCCGAAACTCTAGGACTTTTTTAAGGTCTTTATTGAAACCATTAAAGCATGAAATGGTTCATAGAAACAAATTCTAATCATGCGACAAATGAATGCACAAATCTAAGTGTTAATGAAAAAAAAAAGTCTCAATTTACATTTCCCACAGTGCTTTTTTATTGGTAAGCTTTTATCTTATTCATATTTACAGATAGTTTTCCTCCATGTGAGGTTTGACCATTGCTCCCTTAATTATATGATCCTGTTGCACTCTTTGTCTGCGGTTCTGGCAAGGGAATTGGCACCATTTTCATCTTTTACTTGAGTTATCTCTTTGTTATTAGTAAGATACAACAGGGATTTAATTTTCTTTCATAAATTTTCCATACGTTGAGTTAAAATGTACAATAACACGGCTTTAATGAAGAGGTCCTTGAACAGGTGAGTGTTCGCTGGAGTACTGCTGAGTTTATTTCTACTAATGGAGAAAGATAAATAACAATAATGAGTGAAATATGCTTCTGCTCCTTTCTATACTGACTTCAGCATGGGTTTTATTAGCCAACTGGATGCACTGTCAGTGGCTCATTGATCTGATGTATTGAGTAAAGTTCAGCCGTGATAGACAGATGCTTGATCCAGTCACCTTTCATATGTCTTTTGAAACTTCCTGCCCTTTTCCACATAATGTTTCCGCAGACATCCTCCAGAACAGTTCATTAACAAACCTCAAGGCGTTTCTGGTTTATGGAAAGGTCGTTGTCAAAAGAAAGAATGTTGACTTGATCAGATTAAAAAGGCAAATAAATTGACTTCTTTCCTTCTTAATGTCTAGTGTTTAGACAAAGAATCCATTTACCTGGTGCTGCTTTGAATAGAGTGAAAGGGTTTTCATTTGAGGACTGGAGCTTATTCAGGTTTCAAGTAGATGCACCACATTCCCAACCAGTTACACACAAAAGACAAGCTTTTGGCTTCTTGATTGAAGCTCATTTGAAATTAATGGGGAGTCGAGTGTTATTCACAAAGTAGCCACTAGGGGCTTGCTTCAGAAGGAATTAAGGGTGAATTCAGACTGGATACATTTGATTTGCTTAAAGTGAGCCAGAATATGTTTACCCCAATAATTTGGAACAAGTTTTCAGTATGAATAGACCCAGGTCTGTGACCAGAAACAACTCTGTCCCTTCTTTTGAGGTTTGCTCTGAGTTTCTTCAGTCCGAATAGGCTCTGTGCTCAGAGTGGAACAACTGGGCCGAAAGAAGCATAGTCATTATTTAAAGATCCCTACAATAGATCAAAATATGATTGGACTTTAAATTTTCATGAAAATTAATGGCACTAGATATTGACATTTACTCTTTTTTGTTTGACCTTAAATTAGCTCGCAGACAGGGACACACTTTTTTAATTTACATATGACTCTTTCATTTTTTGCCCCACAGAACCATTACTGGATAAATCAGGCTTGTTTATACAAACTATTCACTGATTTACCAAAAGGTCATTATTTAGCGACGTGTTTGTAGTAAAAACTGCGTCTATTTCAGATCACATCCTACAACCATCTCTTTACTTTCTTTTGAGCGGTTTGACCAGATCAGTAAAGCTTATTTGGCTTCATAAATAAGCAGTAAACAGAACATCCACAAGTTAATATATTATTTCTTTGTTCGAACATCCATCTATTTCTACACTCGCTTTAAAATATTTAGGATCGCCTGGGGCTTGTGCGTTATAGCAATCACCAATCAGTCAAAAGACTACAAAGACACCCATGCTTTCACCATAATCACTAATTACCTCGCATGCATGTTTTTACAACAGAAGAATACTGATAAGGTAGATGTGTGGTACACATGGACCTGGGTTCATGTTTAAACACATACATTTAAATGTGAATATTTACTGTTTTTGTTGTTGGCTGACGAGACGCTCAACATGTTTTGCTTTAAAAATGACAGAATTTCTTGTATGTGTGGGTTGTTAGAATATTAAGTCTTTGCTTTATCCTTTAAGTTTTTTAAATTATGTCAAGAAAAATCCTGTTTTGCAAAAAGTTCCTTTGCAGTTAAATAAATAACATTGAAACAGTTAAAATTCAGAGCACACGCAGCTAACCAGAGCTTTGTTGCATGTCATTGTCTCTCTTCCTCTCCACTGTTCAGGCGCACCTGTATAATAAACACAAAACAAGTTAAACAGAATTTAATAATTTATGGATGCAACTCTTCTTTTTTCATTCATTTAAAAAGAAGAGATTAATCTTTTGCTGGTAATAGTTAGTCCTCCATTCCTGTAGCTTGACAGTAGGCGTGCGGAATTTGTAAATACACCTAAAAGGCAGAGCTGCTGTTGCCTTGCCTGTTGTGCAAGAAAAGCTGCCTCACACATCTCACAAGCCTTGTTATCACGATACATGTCGAATAAATTATTTTTGTTACAGAGCAGCTGCATGTAAATGCAAATCCTCCAGAGTCGACATGCCAGATTCCTAACATCGTT
>NC_050532.1:20490757-20492645 GCF_002922805.2 Oryzias melastigma
TTATAAAGAACTCAATCTTTCTTCACCAGAGTGCAAGGGTTAAGGAGTTGATGTTTTTTACTTGGGAATTTTAAAACGACTCCTTTGAGAAGTTCAGACCAACCTCTGCCAAAATGTCAAAACTTAAACTTGTGAATACAATCAGTGCAGCTTCTGCTGCTGGTCTCCAAACCAAATCCTGAACTTAATGCAATAAATTATTTATTTTTTGAAGACATTTAGCCAAATATGATAATTAAAAAATGTGTTCATCAGTAAGTATGTGAACAAGAAACCATGTAGACCCTACTATAATTTCTGAACACATGAAAACATTTTACTTTGAAAATAGGAAGTCATAGTATTTACTATGTGCATGCATTTATTCATTACTTTTCTTTTGGTTGAATTTTTAAATACAAAACCCATTTCAGGTGAGTTTTAAATGAGATGATAATGTATTGCGTGTTGTTGGTGCGACTAAGCACACCCACGATGTATACATACCAGTAAATCTATACTATTTATCATTTAATCATTACGATTTAATAAAGAGTCTTGCGTTCAGTAGAACAAATTGGTGGTTTAATTGTAAATTGCCTGAGTTGCACAGACTACAGTAGTGCAAGCAAAAAGAGGAATTACTCCTGGACTAAATATATATTGATTATTCATTCCAGCAATGACCTCGTGTCCTAGCCTGTTAGACCTCAGCACTTTCAAATCCACCACGTAGACTCCAGCTTCTGCTCAAATATCTGAACAAGCTCAAAACACATGTTTGCAATCTTTGACGATCGAACAAATATCTTTTCCTTTTGGAATGTTTGATTTCGGCTGTCAGATCGATTTGGCAGCCGTGCAGAAAGCCCTCCGATAATTCAAGTCATCACAGCTTCCCTAAAGCCTTCAAGGTTTAAAAACTCTTCACCTGAGTTTCATTGAAATTCAAACTCCCCCCTTCCAAAAAAAAGAAAAACAGAGGACACTCCCAGAGTTGGATATTGAAGTGATACTTCAATTTCATGACACAGCTCTGTGGGAACATTGTGTCGCTGCAATTGTGAGGACAGAGGACAAAAGACTGAACGAACAAGAGGAGCAGATAAAATCGGCCGTCTGTCGACACAAGATCAAAATCAGAACGGGATAAAGGTCATCACCCGGGAGTCAGGAGATAGCAGCAGAGAGATGAATGAGGCTGTACACATCGTGTGCTATATGTTACACTCTCTGGTCGTATGGTAAAATGGGAACCAACATCACGGCTATCGGAAACACATACTGACAACACCAAATTCTGATGATTTATCCAAATCTGACTCTAATCTGCAAAATTATCATTCATTTTACTACAAATTATAATAATTATTTATGTATTCATATAACCTAAAAATATAAAAAATAAACTTCAGTCCTTAAAGTCTCATTCTGAACATATTTTGATCTATTAGCATTACTGGTGGTCCTTTAATTAAAAAAATGTTTCAGTTTTCATGCAAAATTTAAAAAAACTGTCTTTATTAAGGACAAAGTTTCTGCAGAGCAGCAAGAGTTCTTTAGAAATTCACCTGAGTTGTGGAAGGAGCTGTTGACTAAGAGTAAGCCTGCCCCAACTACCCATCATCCATCTCTTTACACACTCTCCTGCTAGCTTATAGCCACTTACAAGCCTAACCTTATGGAGGGATTTTTGTGTCACGATATTTCAAGTAAAAGTCAGAGTTTTTTAAGAATAAAATGTCACAATTCCTTACAATGCTGGTAACGATTGTAGCTCAGAAGAGGAAAAAGACGTATTTGTCTACAAGAGGATGGATTTGAATGGAGTGTATGGCTCGCCGATTGTGGCTTCTGAGTCACAACAATTTGAATAAAAAATATTCAAAAATGTAATTTTACCATAATT
>NC_050532.1:20493331-20508832 GCF_002922805.2 Oryzias melastigma
ATGGCTCGCCGATTGTGGCTTCTGAGTCACAACAATTTGAATAAAAAATATTCAAAAATGTAATTTTACCATAATTTTCTTCACATAGCGCATGTCCATCATGTGAAAAATGCAACAAGAACACGTTAATAACATGATTTTCATTGGAGTGGTTCTTTAATGACAGTAACTGCGTTTTAAAGTTGCCTTTTAAAGACCTACTCTAAGGAAAATAGTGTTTTAACATGTTCCTGTGGCATCTTTGTAATGATGGAGGACATCTATAATCTTAAAATTACATTTCTGAGAATTTCTGCCTCTAAATCACGTGAACCAGGGGGAGACAAACAAAAAACAGTTTGAAAAGGGTGTTTTGGGGATGTAGAACATATGCTGGGCGGAACAACAATCCGAGCTCTTAGCAACTAAAAGGGCTAAAACGGCTCAATCATAATTAAAAGACCACTGGGAACGCTTTTACATTAGATCAAAAGCTGATCGGGATGCATTTTTAAGTTATCGTGTTGAGATTTATAATTTCAGAGCACTGGGCAGGAATTATTATTTGACATCTTGAACTTGTGCATTAATTCGGTTCAGTGTCTCTGCCCTCTTTGTTTATTTCTCCCTGTTAATTGTTCCCACCTGGCCTCCGTTTCCTCAGTTTCGCTGCACCTGCTGCCTGCTTTACCGTAACCTCATTCGGCATTTAATCAGTTCATTTTCAGTTTGTCTGTGCCCCTTCCTTGTGTCTGGTTTCTGATTGTGTTGCCTGGTCATGCTGTGTCATGATTTTTTCAGCTTTTATTTTGTGTTTTTGCCTTTGTTTCTTTGGTGTACCTCATTTTACCCTGTAAATTAATTAATTTACCACCTGCCTGCCTTGAGTCTACTGAATTTTGGGTACTCCAGTAACCGAAATCAAGCCAGTCTCATTTTAAATATCAACTTTATAAGTCGCCTGAGTGTCTCCTGTAAAAATGCACTGTTTTGTTTAATTGGTTTAAAAATAAACGCCCTAACAAACAGAAAGCTCTGGCTCATTTCTTTAATTTATACCACATAAAAATAGTCTTTAGAAAAATGCTGAAGACTCTCTAATTTAGACAAACCTTTCCTAATCTGGAACAGTGTGATAACTGCAATATTAATTTAATTTTCTAAATAGTACTCTGTATCAACAGAGCAGAATAAGCACAACACATTCTTCTTTTTTGTCACTGAGTGTCAATGTGTTCCCCCAGCGATAAGAACTGAATCATTTTTTGGCTTTTCTAAACTTTTTTTGTGTTTTAGAAACAATACAAATAAGTTAATTAGTGATGGTGCTACTCAGGGCTTTGTGTCTAGATGTAAATTTTTCACGTTTTACTACCAGTATGTACAACATTTTCATTTAAAGACCCACTCCAATAATTATTTTTTACATATTCTTTTGGCCTTTTTTTCATGATGGAGGACAAAAGATTTAAACTTAAAATTGTTTTTTTTTTTTTTTTTCCTAGCATTTCCTTATTTATATCATTGTGAATCAGGAATTCATCATAAAAAAAATATTGTTCACCTTTCGGCACCCCCCCAAGGGTGGTCATAATCAGCTTTTGCTGAACTGCAATGAATGTGTCAGGAGGGGCATCTGACATAAAACTCTCTGCCAAACCACAATTTATTTGGGCTGGGGACCAGCATGGGGAGACTCGGACTCAGGGCCATTTCCACTAAGCAGTCCGGACCGGACTGGACCAGTAATTTGAGCGTTTCCACTATAAAATTGACCCATTAAGCAGAACCGACTCGTATCATTTTTGGTCTTCCGTTGGTTGTAGATCCATAAAAAAATGGAAAGGACCAGTTAGGGCGGAGCTAGTGTCGTCACATGATGAAATCCATTGATTGGTGGAAAGGTAATATGATAACAGAAAGTGTCCGAACATTTCCAAACATTCAGTTGTTGTTTTTGAGTCGGTTGTAAATAATATCATGAAATACCAAAACCCAAACATGAAAAAAGGAGCTGACGCACAACCTCCATTGGTGTTGTCATTACTTTTCACGATAGTCGTACAGCTATGATGCACAGCTACGTCATTGGTCTCTACCGCACATGCGCCTTTATGGCCCAACACAATGAAAATGCTTGCATGAATTGTCCGGATCATTCTAAATCTGCTTGGACGGGACCGGTCCAGTGGAAAAGAGGTAATTGTGGCTACGCATAGGTAGTATAGCGTGAAGGGTCTTGCCCAAGGACCCATATTGGATTCAGCTCATTGGTCCCCTGTTAATCTAATGATTTCCCATGTGTTCTGCTCCATCCTGATGCATCCACTTGTAGACAATTAGATCCAGGAACGTCTTCGTTTTCCGTGTCTGAGCTGGCATCTGACTCCAAATATTGCTCACCATTTTTCTTGCTCTGGTAATGTTAGGTATCATGTAAATCAGGTGTGTCCAAAGTCAGTCCTTGAGGGCCGATGTCCGCCATGTTTTCCAACCAATCTGCTATTGAAGATCCTTATTGGCCAAACACGCCTGATCCAGGTGATCAGCAGCAGATAAGGCAGAGTTTCTGGAAAACCAGCAAGTGGCCTGACTTTGGACACCCCAGGTGTAAACAGATGGATGATGGTCTGGGGCACCGGTTTCGCCCCCACTCCAATAAACTACTGCCACTCTGCAGTAATAGTAGTCCTAGAAAAAGGTGCTATACCTTGATGGTTAGAATCCATTTCTTGGATTGGGTTGATAAAGCCCCACCCTTGAGCCTTTTCCAACACCTGTAACTTGTTGACCTTTCTGTGGGCGCTGGGTCTGTGGGAAATTTGACTCACCTTTATGATATCATGTAATGGTCAGGAACAAGTCCTTTAGACTGATAGATCGTGGTATTGGTCCCCCTTTTATATTTTGAGAAAAACTGAGCTGAAGCGTGTCCTCCAACTTCAGGGTGATCTACTCCAGGCTACTGGATAGACTAATTGATCAAACTTGTGATCCTGGAGAAACAGTGCATTGTATTGTGGTTGTGGAACAGCAGGGGCCCGTTTCAAGAAGCAGGTTTTGTTGGAACTCTGAGTTCGTGAACTCCAAATTCGGCAAAACTCTGAGTTTTCGGTTTCAGAAAGAGGGATAACTCAAACCCGGGAAAGTGGGCGAAACCAAGCCCGTTCCAAGAAGCGGGTTAGGATGAACTCAGAATCAATCACTATGGTAACTGAGTCTGTGAACGAAACCTGGTCGGTAGCAGGTTTTCTTCAGGAAACTTAGAGTTCTCTGCGGTCTCCGCCCCTTTTTAAAGTGAAAGATGTTCAAATATGAGTTCCTCATGAACATTTAGAGAACATTCACATTAGAGACGTCACGTTTTCACCACTCAGAAACCAAAATGACATGTTCATTCAGAGGATCACGTAGAGAGGAGGCTGATTAATCCAGAGGAAATGTTATTTACGTCGGTAGAGGATTTGGAGGACACGAGTCGATTGACTGCAGTTTCCCAATTCATTTTTATTTCAGCGATATTTTAAATAGTTAGTTTTTCCAGGGACTCGCTATTAAAAAATACATTTTTCTTTTCCTTATTTTAAACCCTTAACAATAGGAATCAAGGAATGTCAAACACTGGAGAACGATTTCTACTTGTCCTCCGTCCAGAACTCGCGTCAGACATTAGCTCAACTGACAACAACGCTGCCTCCCACTGCATAGGTAGTGAGTTCGACTCCCAGCCACGGAAAGCTATTTTTATGTTTAAAAGAATTCGGCGAATATTTTTTAGGTCTTGAGAATTAAAATTAAATAAATACTTTTTAACATATGCCAGGCAGCTACAGTTTCTTTTTAGCGTGCAGTGATATCTGTGTGTGTAGGTGGGGGGTTACGATCACGGAGATTACTTATTAGATTGGTAACAGATCAAAAACCACTCCTTACTCAACAAGAGACAAAATAACCTTCCTGACATTATTTATTCATTATTAGAAATGATTCAAATAACTGCAGATATTTTCTCTCTGTTCTACCGCTGCAGCTGTGTTGCTTTTCTTGCAGTAAATGTTCTCTATAGTCGCATATGCTTGAAGGAACTTATCAATTTCCCTCGCCGGAAGTAGTAAACTCAGCTGTTTGTTCCCGTTGCCATGGTGAATCATGCTGTCTTTGCTCCATTGATCAGGGCTTTTTATGGTCGCGACGCTCACACCTGATTCTGGTTCTGACAACTTCAAGTTGATTGAATCAAACATTTTCAGCTGTTCTGGAACCGAAAACCCTGAGTTTGAGAATTTTGAGTCCAGTGACTCTAAGTTCAAGTTCGAACTCTAAATTTGTTGAACCTGCTTCTTGAAACGGGCCCCAGGGCAGCTCTATACCTCACACAGAGTGGTTGATGATATATTTGAGTTCATCTGTCCAGTTTACTTGGTTTTTTTGTGTGTGTGTGTGTGTATTTGGAGAAAGTGTTCAATCTTGTCCTTTTGCACTCTTCTATGGGAAGTACTCCAGATTTATGTGGAAGGATGAAACTGAAAGGTGACTGCTGCAGTAATATAGTAAAGAAGGATCTGAGCCAAAAGGCAAAACTCTCAATTAGTCTATGGTCCAATCCTCACTTAAGGTTGCAAGCTTTAGGTCATGACCAAAAGGATGGAATCTCATAAATGCTTTATGCTGCGTTCACACCTTACACGATTCAAGAGTCAAATTTAAACAAATTTGCTGCTCAACGCCTGTCCAAAAATGTGTTCTTAAGTGTGACTAACAAGATTTGTGTGGAAGGAGCTACCGCCAAATGTTTTTAGTCGGATTGGTACATGGAGTGGTGTCTGTGTATATCTCATTTACAATGAATGGAAGATCATGTTTCATATCTTAATTCATGAGATCATTCAGAGACTCTCCCAGAACAGTGAGCTTCACTCCAGCTATCTGTCCGTGTCTCTGTGACTCATTTTGATGACCTGCTGTCCCGCATTAGTCTGAGATGGAAAAAATAAAATACAAATAGGAGACTTTTACTTTTGTTTCGATTTACAGCAAATAAGAAAAACATTCTAAGGTTCAGGAGGCCTGATCAGCTGCAGCTTCTGGTGCTCTCCCGTCTGCCCACCAGCCAGCTTCCTGGGGGCAAGTGTAGTGGGTGCACTTGCTCTACCGCCAAAGGCTCTGCGACATACTAGTAACCTGTCCAGGGTACCAACAGTCGCCAGGATGGGCTCCAGTAACCCTGCGACCCTGAAAAGGATATAGCAGGTTAGGAAAGTGGATAGATGGGTCAAAGTTCCAAACGAAAACGATCAGATTAATTCTCCATGCTGATTCATTTAACACGTCACATGCCCAAAGTTGAGTCCCTGATTGGTTGATGCAACCAAAGTTCAAATGTTTGAACTCTGGAGACATTGTGACGCTCTTTACTGGACTAACGCGCTGTACAGGGCCTCAGATTGCGTCTGTACATTGAAATTAAAACCGGATGCCCCTGTCGATGTGAATGCAGCTTCAGAGATAGAGTAGAAAGCTCATTCAACCAGAAGCAGCTCAGAGTAAAGTCACTGTTCCTCCATATCCATCAAAGCCTGCTGAGGTGCATCAGGAACTCTAGTCGGATGCCCTCTTGACACTCTTTGTGTTTGGAATATGTCCCACCAGAAGAAGCCCCTGGGGAAGAGCGAGCGCACACTTCTGGAGGATCCATGTTTCTGCTGGTATAGTGCACTAGAGTTCCTGGCAGAACTAACGGATAAGGAGAAAATGATAGATGGATGAGGAGATAATACAAAAACATTGGTTTAAAATCCAAGACGGACATAAATGAGCTTTATTATTAAAAATGAGTTTTTCCACTGAAAGTTGACATTTCACATAAATGTAGTTAGTTTATTAACTTCCCTCTCACTTACCAATATTTTTTTGTAATGTGTACAAATTGGGCTGACTAGTTTAATCTCAAGAAATAAGTCTTTAGAATTTTTTTCACCTTCTATTAAATGTATTATTTTTTTCCACCATTGTAGCACATAGAGTGCACCATTAAAACTTTAATCTGCTTCAGAAGTATAATTTCATGGAAATTTTTCAGAACCAAGAGACTCAATACGGAATTTAAAACTATCACAAACATTTAAAATTTATATGACTAAAAGAAATATGAGGAGATGAAAAGTAATTTCTTCTTTTGAGGGCCAATTCTTTTATAACTTACCAGTGAGTTTAAATTGTAAAAATGTAAAAAAATCATCAAACCTAATAATTACATTCCTGAAATCATTTGGTACTTTTTTGTAAGCTTCTTAGTTCACTAGTTAAAGATCATAAAACTCAGTTTAATCCAAATTTACCGCTGTGTTGGTTTCTTTCAGGGAAGAGTGGAGTTCCAGCCGATGTTTATGCTATGTGAAGACTAATTTGATTTTAATTAATAAAAAAACGTTGGTTTTTACCACTACATTTTACCCCTTATTTTCCATCGTTTGATTTAAAAAAAAAATGCTATTTTTTAAATGACTTGTAGCCTGAATGTTGTTGTTGTTTTGGACACTACAGTAACATTGAAAATTTTGAATTATTATGGAGTGTTAAGCCACAAATATTAATTAATCTTAATACACTTCAGTTGACATATTAGTACAATCTTGATAGTAATGTATTTCTAGTAAGGCTGGGAGAAGGAAAATAAAATGATGTAAAAAAAGAAATGTGTTAGAAAAAAAACAACTTAGTGCATAATTTATTTATTATATGCTTTTTGCTCTTCCTGTTTCTTTTGTGGGGAAGTTTAGTGAGTCGACACAGAAAAAACAAACTTTGAATAAAAAAGTAAATAAATTAAAGTTAGATCACTTGGCTTTGGTTATCCTTTCAAAGCACAGGCAAAGGTTCCAAAAAGGATTCCATTAGAGCTCTTAGGATTTTTTTTTACCTTAACTACATAAGCACAAGAGTTCAAAAAAACATGCAGATTTCTTCATTTCTCTTGAAATAAACATTTTTATATATTGGAGCAGCAGTAGAGGGGGTCGACTTCTGATCGGAAGATTGGAGGTTCCATTCCTGCCTTACCTCCTCACGTGCTGAAGTGTCTCTTTGGGCAAGATACTAAACCCCACATTACCTCTGGTGGTTATAGGTTGGCAGCAGTCCGTGTGTGAATGTGTATGTATGCTGGTGAGAGAGATATAGTATTACCTTTCCATCAAACTCATTTTGACAGGTGACCTTTGACCCGCACATTCCAAAGTGATGACGTAACAATTTGATATAAACTTTATATAAAGTAACAATTTGATATAAACTTTATATAAAGTTTATATCAGATTGTTACGACATCACTTTGGAATGTGCGGGTCAAAGGTCACCTGTCAAAATGAGTTTGATGGAAAGGTAATACTATATCTCTCTCTGGTGAATGGGAGCGTGACTGTAAAGTACTTTAGACTTCAATGGAGGTAGAAAACCACTATACAAGTATTATAGTACTAGAGACACAGCGTATAGATTGACAAGGTCAACAGACAAACAGGATGTAGAACTGTAAAAAAAATAACATACTGTAAAAAATGTGCAAGAACCGCAATATTAAAGGGATTGGTAGCAGTTCACGACCCGATGGTTGAGGACCCCTGATTTAACGGGAACAGCCAGCAGGTCAAAATACGACGAGTTGGGGGGAACCATTGGTCATATATGACATGTTAGGTGTAAGAATCCTTTGGTTTATCTGGTTATGTGACTTAGATGAAGATCAGAACATATTCTATGACAAATTCAGGGTTATATATTGTGTGTCTGTCTGTGTGTATCCAGTAGTGCCTCTTTGTTTTTGGGTACTTAGTCACAGATTGCTATGCACAGTTTTACCAAAGCTCGCATCGGCTCATTCTTTGCTCAAGTGTCCCACATACAGAGTAAGAGAATTGCTGGTTACGCTGCTCTTAGGACTGGAGGAGAAGCAGCAGGTTAGGGGAAAAAAAAAAAAAAAAAAAAAGCTCTTCCCAGGAGAAATGATTCAAGGCATTAAAGAGCCAGAAAGGCGAACAAAGTGAATGCAGTTTCAAAGTGAAAATAATGGAGGTCATGTCGTTTGATGCACCAATACCAGTCATGAAAATAACTGGGTTGATGATGGAATCAATCACACATCCATGGCAGTGAATATTAATGAAGATGTGTTTAGCTGTTTCTTATATAAACAGCGCTAACATCCAGCTTTAGCCATGCGCAGCTCCAAACAAGAATGAAGTGAAAGCTATCTGCCGCCACGCCGGGCGATATCAGCTGCAATAACATTTGAGATGTGACGGATGTTGATTCTTCTCTGCTTCTTTTTTTTTTTTTTGGCCGCTGTTCTTCTTTTGTGTCTCTGTTGTGACGAGTGAGCGGGAGGTCGAAACGGAGTTTGTCCTCTGATATCACCTGCCAGTCCGAACACGGGAATTGTTCACTCAAGGTGACATTACTTTGGTGTCTGTATTCAGTCGGCAACAGCATCTTTGATTTTTTTTACTGTGAGCTAAAATTTACAACAATATGCTTTGACAGGAGTCATAAACATCTCCAAAATGACCCGCGCTGTCATCTTCAAAGTAAACAAAGAAAGGCCAAGAAATGAATACAAAATAAACAATAAACCTGTTTTTTTGTTGTTTTTTTTTTATTATTCAGAGCTTAAAGCCTTTAAAAAATGACATGAGCCTACATTCTTACAATGGATTGATCGTGTATTTTTGTATGTGTGGGATTACTGGAAGCCAGGGAAGTAACTGCACTTTAAAAAATTATATAGAGAAAAGGATATCAGTTATTTACAATAACAGTATGATTTTAGAAGCGCTTATTTCATTTCCTTATTCATTCCGAAACTGCACTTTATCTCTGGCCTGGAAAGTTATTTAGTATGCAACGGATCAATCACCATCCTCAAAAAGTCATTTAAATTAACTTCTAGGATAGATATCTATCCAGCAAAGTGGCCCAGAGAGGCAAAGGACTATCAGAAAATTAAAAAGGACACGTCATTTATAAATGAAACTGAAATATGATAGAAGTGAACAAAGGCACACAGAATTGCAGAGATTAACCCTGAAATACTCTTTACTTAAACAGTGTGGAGTTTTCTGAACTTGAATTGACAACACACTCTGTCTACTTTCTCAAAACAGGAACAGGATGATGGCTTAGCGTGCCGCTAATCCCGCATTTATCAACAAATATGACAGCCACATTCATTTTTTATTAAAAGGCTGCTGAAATTATCAATACTTATTAAAAACTAAGGGTGTTTCTCATGCATGGAGTGAGCCCTGGGGTTTGTTTTGAACAGCAAAACCTTTGTGATGCATGTCTAATCGCAGGTGAAGCATCATTTAAATGAAAAAAAAAAGCAAAATTGGATGCTGGTTGCAGCATTGCAGAGTCAAAGTGTCTGAATTTATGTTTGAGATTTTTGCCATTTTTATGGAGAGTGTAATTTGTGCAGCAGCATTACCGCAGCAACAGCATGTTATTAGTTTTGACAATTTTCAGTCATGTTAATCTTGGGGAGGAAGGAAGCCTGCATGCCACCTCGTGGGATGTGAATAACCCACATATCTCGCCACCAATTAGCATGAGGCTGTACTGTAAAGTGACAGGAAACTAATTCATAAATACTGTAGCAACATGATAGAGGAGGGAAGCCATCCACGGAAGAAAAATAAACTGTCAGTCCCGTACAGATAGGAGAACATCAACAGAGCCTTTCCAATTACTTCAAGGTTAACTGTGAAGCACTAATAACTTCAGGGAGCTGAAGAAACAAAACATTGCTAGCTAATTACATAAGCAAGTCATTTAGACTGATTGATGCAACATATTACTCTGTCCTCCCTCTCTGTTGCTTTCCTTTAATATCTCTTTTCCTAATTTGTTCTTCCATATAGCAAAGAAAAGGACAAACGCTGGTGGTGTGCTGTTTTTTTTTCTGCTTTGGCTGCTCTTTTCCTTCCAGGATGGCCCACACTGACACAATGAAATGCTCTCCCTGCTCAGCTGTAAACCACAATCAACTGGCGAACAACTGCCGCAGATTTATCATCATCAGCTCAGGACCAAAGCTTCTGTGTGTGAGCTGACACACTGCGGGCGAGGAGCTGCAGCCGGGGGAGTGTCGGTGCAGTTGGAGACCGGGGTCAGCCGCTCTGGTTGCAGAGGTGGAGCTCATGCATGCATGCATACGACGAAGCTTCTGTCAGTGAAGTTTTAAGGCGGATCGTTTGAGTCGATCGTGTTGCTTCTCTGGTGTTTTCTCCGGGTGGTCGTGCAACAGTTATTGTTTGCTAAAAGGTGGATAATGAAAACTCTTCATACAATCCCAGTGGAGATTTTGGGCTATTTACATATTACAATGAATGTGCTCCCTGAGAATATTAAATAGATTCCCCATTGCTGTTTATTTGTACATATAGGCCTACATGGTTTGAAGGTAAAGACTACGGTGGCCCTAAAGTGCAATAACATCAACAGATCACTCATTGCAAAAACATATTAAAATCACAAAGTCTTTTAAAAAACAGAACAAATAATAAAAGAAAAAACACCTTAGAAAGCATAACACAATTCCAAGAACCAAAACACATTTCCAAAAAATGAAAAAAACAACAACAAAAAAAAAACCTTTCAGAAAACAAAAGTAATTGCCCTAAATCAAAATGAAATGTAAAAAAAAAGAAAAAAAAGAACCCGGAAAAAGTAAGCACTATGGTGCATCTGCTAAAGGATAAGAACGTCTGGATTTTTGGTAGAAACTAAAAAATGTAACAAACTGAAAAATGACTAAACCTAGGGAGCAACAAAAGAGGGACAAAGCAAAACAGACAGATGACCTGACAAAGAAGAACTGCAAACCAGACACTTAAACAGACTGAGGACTGAAATGAAAATAGCTGTGAATCACGCAAACCTGAAACTGCTGTGACTGAAGGACATTTCAGAACAGAAAATGACCAAAAACCAAAACAAAATTCATTCGTATACACTTTCAATGTCTACATATAAAAATAAAAAAGTTTTATGGTTAGTACTATAGACGAAGGGGAAAATCGATTTAGCGATATATCGTAATAATTCATTTGGCTCTACTTGTATCAATTTAAAATGCTGATAAGACGATATTTAATTAATTATTTATGAGCGTCCTTCAGCGACTTACTTCTGGTTTCCACCTAAACCCTAAATCGTTTAATAGATCTGAATCAGTCTAAGCTTAATAGATCAATATTCAATCCATAAAAATACAGATTGATCTAATGCATAATGCTAAAGTCTGCTAGCTTGATGCTAATGTATAATGGGATTTCCTATGTAGTTTTTCTGGGACATAGTTTCTGCAGATTGGTAGTAACTTATTATAATCATTGGCATGTAGTAACCCCGCCTCCCCCTCCCTGTTACTGAGAGCACTCTGTTCACATGCTCTCATGCTAGCTTACAATTTTTGGATAAAAAATTAAAGCTAACATTTAGTTTATTCACAGCAATTTGAATAAATAAATACTCAAAAAGGCAATTTCGAGCTTAACTGTCTTGAAATATATCCTCCATCTTTAGAAAAACGCCACAAGAACATGCTAAACACATCGGAGTGAGTATTTCAAGGCAGAAAAGAAGAAATATCAGCTTGATTCCATTTCATAGGCGGGTTTGGTTCTTGGTTGAGCTCCAGATAAAGATGAAACAGCAGTATATGGAAGTGGTTTCACAGGATTACTAGCAGATGTGCTTCAGAAGAAAATGAGCACTCCATGATCTGATTGCTGAACCCTCTCAAGATGTGCCCGTCCTTTGTTTGTTCATCAGCCTTGAATGTAGCACATCCCGAGCCTTTCAGAGGAAGCCACGCTGGATGAGGAGGGGGCTTTGAATCATGGCACACTCCTTTAACAACACTGCGTAAACAGGACAATAGCACTGTTTGATGAACTTGTCACCAAAAGCCCCGGCCCATGCAAGGAAGAAACACATCTGAAATGGCAGTGAAAATGTGAAAGTGCTGATATATTATTTCCACCCTGCGTGATGTTGCCGCCGAACACAAGCTTCCTGTGAAACTCAGTGGAACTCTATCAGAAGCGGAGGTTTTGTTAAGGCACAGCAAGAGCTCATGAATAACAGTGGCCTGCCTTTGCAGAGAAAAATCCTCCTGTTTTCAATATGCCAGTCACTGCAGCACCACGTTCAATGTGCTATTTATTTGATCAAATTACAGTTTTTATTTGATCTGAGCCAGATTGATGCATGTAAGGCTGATGTCTGCAAGCATAAATGGTATTAATATGGGCTTTAATTTTCCTATGTTCCATAGCATAATGTTTCCCCCTAGTGGTATTGTGCTGGCATGAGCTGCAGTATTTAATGCATAATTACCCTTGATTGTTTTCTAAAATGATCCGAAAGTTTGTTTTTAAAAGCTATAATAAAATAAAGTGAAAGTGTTTGGTTTTATAGTGGCTATAACTTGATAAAACCTCTTTTTTTGAACCCCATACAGGGTTTTATTCAATTGACACAGCTGTGCGCATATGAAAAAGCAACCAGTCAAGCAGAACCTCGGAGTGGATCTTTACTGATATTCGTGGAAATAAATAAAAGAGTGATGACAAAGCCCTCGCAACGACATCCTATAATTAAATGCGGAAGAAATTGTTGCTTTTGCACATGCCCACAACATGTCCCGCGTTTGAGGCGGCAAGCATGATCGCGGGGGGAAACTTGGTTTGATAAAACTTATAAATGCGCCTGACATTTTAATGGTAAATGAATGGAAGCGGAGCGCAGCTTCTAGACAAACTGTCAGGGGGAAAACAAATGGTGTTATTTTTCCACACCAGCTCCACAATTCAAAGCAGCCAAAAGTCAATACTCGCACTTGACAGTTTAGACTAACATGAAGACAAGTTGCAAGAAGTACAAAACATTGCATTATGGAATAGGCCTAAAGGGGCACATGCCATCAGAAAAAGTCCATCTTTGCGTGCCGTTGTCATCAGGGGGAATTGGGTCTCAAAGTTTACACGCTAAGAGGCAATTACGACATAATTACAGTCATACAGTTAGCTGTTTGTTAAAAATACACCCAACACCACAGGTGCAGAGGCTAGAAAATGATGTGAGCAGATCTGACTCATTTGTGAGTGGACTGCTGATGAGCTGAAAAACAGCCCTGCAATGTTTGCCTTCCTATTACCAGGGGAGGCTTCAAAGGTGCTGCAGGAGCCGCTGCAGGACGTTCATTCAACTCCATTCGGATATAAATGAACATTTTGACCGTCAACAAAAGCAGACGGGCGTTTTACTCGAAATATTTAGTGGCGTAACGTGTCAGGTCAGTGCACAATGTATTTGACTTACAAGGAAAATATAAAGCAATGGCAGAGGGACCCATATTGTATTGATTGATAAATGCATTTCCCTCTGTTTACAATTGGCTATCTGTCAGAGCCATGAACTTCACTGAGAGCACAAATATGACCTTCTTTCTTATTGCTTTTCCTTTTGTACTCCATGGCCTTGAATCCTCAAGTTAATATCTTGGTCATTTTCAAATTGTTGCGGCTTTGGCGAATAGAAGTATTAAATAAAAAGAGGTGGACAGGACAGCTTAGATATGGAATTAGTTTTATTCATGAGGCATATTGTAGTATTATGTGAGAACTCTGTTTAGTGCTTTGCGCTTACGCAAAAGGTGTCTAATCCACTCTATTCTAGCTTTTATCACAGCTATCAAAAGCTAAAAAAGCATGTATTTATGATCATGCAAATGAGCAGTGCTCTTAGCCTCCATTTCCCGCAGACGAACAGAAAAACTGCAAAAAATAAAGACTCGCTCTGCCATCAGATTCCTCTGCTCCTTCTCTGCCACACTTTTTGGAAATGATTTATTTTTCTCTTGAGGTCGGTTCCTTACCTGGCTTTTGTATAATTTGCAGCAGCCCTCGACTCTTGTCTCATTTGTTCTCATAAATCAAAGACTAATTCAAACTGACCTTAAAATTAATGAGGACAGAATACTGTGACAAACCGGCGGCCCAACAGATGAAAGTCAACGAGAATGTAAAATTGTTTAAAGTTGTGACTTTCTTCTCATGCTACACAAGTCCAGCATAGTGTATATAGAACAATGTTAAAGCAGAAATTCCCATTTGAAGCTGTTCATAGAGAGGACATGTCTCCTTGATTAAAAGACAAATTCTTCCAATGCTTTTTTTTTTTTTTTAACATTATTTATTTGCAGACGATTTTTTCATTCAAATTCACTTTTATACATTATGGCTCCATCACGAGGTTGTTAACACACAAGAGCTGTGTTTGTTAAAACTCCAAAACCACTAACATTAAGGTGGTAAATAATCTAAATGTTGGTTATTTCGGGGCTGCACATTGTTTTATGGCCTCATCTGAGAGTGCTGTTTGTCACCAGTATGGGATTTAAAACTCATCAGCGTCTCATCAATAAATCACTTCAGATGAGAAACAGTTTGCACATGCTCAGTGTGTTCATACGCCAAATTAAACTCCAAAACAGCACAAGAGCAAATGTGAAAATTAAAGCTGTGCAATCGCTTGTCATAAACGTCAGGGCGTTTGAAGAAAAGAAAGAAAAACAATGTTTCGGTTTACATTATTTTCTTACTTTCCATGCGAGGCAGAGATTCATTAAAGTCTGAACATTTGCTAGTCAAAGTGGTGACTGACAGGCAGAAATTAGCACAGCAGTCTCATGCATTGTGCCGGATTGTGCAGTTAGGCAGAGAATTTTAAACAGCAAACTTCAGTTTGACAGCAGCCTGGATGATTTTTGAAGATAAGGTTTTATTTTTATTTTTTTTATATTATAATATCATAAAGTATTTTGTGGGAAACTGAGCTTCCGTGAAGTCTTCAAAGCGAGATTTACACAGCAGCTGAAAGGATGTTATGTTCTTTATTTACCTTATTCAAACAAAAAAGAAAAAACAAATATGTGATGTTTATTTTTTAGGGAACACTTTATAATAACTACACTTTATGAAGCATTAATAGAGATGAGTTGACAGTTAATTAATCATTTATAAACCCTCAGTCCTATTTTTTTAAGCATTAGCAAGTGCTTTATATATGTTGTTATTAATGCTTTATTCATGAATTAAAAGGATTTATAGTGTGTTTATTAATAGCATGTTAAGACTTTATTCATTAACAATTAAGCATTTAAAATCAAGCATTAAATGACTTACAAACCAGTTATGTAGAGACTGTTCTTTAAGTTGTAAACTCATTTACAAAGTGTTAATAAATGATTTGTAAAAGTAGATTTATACATCCACATTAATGGTAATAAATCATTTATCAATTTATCATTTATTGTTAATTAACAGTTTTTGTGACCTAATATAAAGTAGGGATTATTTATGCCTTATAAAGTATTTACATATCAGATTTAAAGGCTTAGTTACCTGCTCTAAAAAAGAGTAAAACAGAGGGATAAAGAACACGCACATATTTATAATA
>NC_050532.1:20509499-20523792 GCF_002922805.2 Oryzias melastigma
GTAAAACAGGGATAAAGAGCACACAAATATTTATAATACAATTGAAACGTAATAAGCTACACTTGAGAAAAAAATAACAATACACATTTTTCCAGTAAAATAAGTAAAAGTGGATAGCAAATAAAATCATTATAAAATAATAAAATATTGCAGCTGAAATGAGCAGAATATCCGTTTGTCAACATCATTTAGATTCCGTGAAGGCAATTTTACATCTGCTGAATGTCTGAGAAGAGGCTACTGTTCTTCATTTACCTTGTTCAAAATAAATAAATAAAAAATCAGTGATATTAGTTTTTTTAAGTCCCAATTTAATCATCTTTTGAGCTTTTGTAAAATGTTTCCAGTGGTCTTTTATTCATGATTGTGTTGTCTTTATCCAAATTCGTCGCCTTTTTGGAAATAGTTTCTCCAAAATAGCATTATTTTGTTCCTCTGAATAGTGGACGGGCCTATTGGCACTTTGTGAGTCTGCTAACTCTCATCATCCTTTTGTTTACATTTTCTCCTGCTAGCTTAGACTACAGTCACATATCCCAAAACGTTGCTACACTGAGACATAAAAGGAAGTTTTTCATCAAATTCAGCAGGTGGAATTATAGCCTGTATTTGCATTATAACACACTGCAAAGTGGCCAAGGAGGTTTTAACCCTTTAACTATCAAATGATGACAAAATCTACACAAAAAATGACACATTGGATCAATTAAATAAAGTTCTACAATTTGTTACATTTAAAATGGTTGGTTTTCTTTCAATTAAAATACTGAGTTGATTGTTGACTCAAAAATGTAGTTGAATAAAAATGATTTTTCTTTAATGTAAATTGCAGAACTTTTGTTAATTGGTCAAATTTTTCACTTTTTACTGTGTAAATATAAAAAAACAACGGGTTTTGCTGCTTAATGCATAATTATACATATAATTATTTTTTTAAATGTTTTTTAAATTTCAAAATTGCTCGCCCCCAATTTTACATCCACAAATGCAAATATTAAACAAAATTCCAAAGTTTTTTGTTTTTTTTCTGGTGAAGGTCAAACTATATATTGTCTATATATGTGTCTTGAAATTTGTTCCCAATATTAAACAATTTCTATAGTTAAATCTGCAATGTTTTATCAATACTACTTTTACCCCTGACACATTATTTTATTTTTTAATTAATTTTTATTTTATATTATTTATGTTTGTATGTATCTACAGTGCATATTAATAAATCTTTGGCAGTTTTTTAGAACTGAAATTACATTTATATTAAATTAAAAAATGGCAGTTTGGACGATCTATAAATGTCTCCGGACGGCGGCCGTCAATATCAAGTGCTACCCGCCCCCCCGGTAGCCTGGGGGTGTAGAAAAAGTGGGCCATTCTGCACGTCTGACGGGTGCCTGACTACCACCATCTATATTCATAACAATTTCCAGAAAATTGAGCAGCGGAATGAAATCTTGAAGATTCTAGGAATGCCTCCCCGTGTGTTGACAGTTGTATTGTGACATTCCTTAACAACCAGTGCAACAAAAATGGCGAGCAATAATGGAGCTATCTAGTGGTGAAGTTCTGACCCAAATGCCAGCTTGAACGAGGAAAACAAAGACGTACATGGGTTTGTTTGTCTGCAAGAGGATGCATCAGAATGAAGCAGAGGAGGTTTGTGATGATTGTAGCATCTACGTCAATGCTACAGAGTTTTTTCCACAACATCTGCTTCAATTTACGATTATAATGAAGAAAAACTCAGAAACAAAAAAATATTTTTTCCTAATATTTCCTGAGAAAAAAAACTACGAAAATGTTTAAAACATAAAAAACAGGATTTTCATTGGAGTGGGTTTTTAAAAGAAACCAACACAGTGGGAATTTAGCTGAGCTGTTTGATCTTTTACTTTTGAACTAGAAGTTTTCCAAAAAAGTTCAGTGGGATTTCATGAATAAAATTATTATGTTTTATGATTTTTTTAAATTTTAAAATTCAAATTCCCTGGTAAGTTATAACAAAATTGGCCCCTACTCAATAAGCAAAAACACATTTTTTGGTTGGATTTAATGAAGAAAAGACAAAAAAGAATCACAACATACACTCCGCTAAAATCAAAGATTAAAAATGTTCCTAAACAAATATCTACACATCTGTAATCTCATTTTCTGATCATGAACTTTTTTTATTCTTCTAAAAAATGGTTGCAACTTCCAACTCTGTCGCCACAGTCACTATATTAGGACTCTGCTTGTGTGCCGGAGCCCCCGCCACCGCAGCTTCATGCAGCTGCTGATTGAAGTAGGACGGAAGGGTCCCAGACTTTGAGAAGGTCTGCATGCTGCTTCGTGATTTCGGCTGATTTGTCCCATAACCACAGTCATTCCTGTTGCCGTGATGATTGTTGAAGACGGGCGCCGGAGAGAAGCCCATTGTGTACGCTTGATCTCTGGAAGCTCGGAGGCTCTGCAGCGGGATTGCACAATAGGTGCCCTGGCAGTCTCCAGAAATGCTGTTTGCAGCACCTGAAACAAAAAAAGGTAAAAAGATAAAGGCGGGTAACTACTGATCCTGAGGTTGTGATGCTATCAGGGCCAGCCCTAGGAAAAACGCGACCAAGGCGGCCGCCTGGGGCTTCATCTGCAATGATTTTTTATTTATTTTTTTACAGCTTAACACACCACTCATTTTGTGTAAACATGTTTCAAAAAGTTAATAGTTAAACCATGAATAAAATAACTCAAAACTTTGACATAATCTAATATTTTGCCTGGTGCTGCTCCCCTCCTTTTCTGATGCTGCCCCAATTGAAGCTAAGTGGAAAGGGAGACGGTGTTATCTGTTAGTGCTTTTTTTAAACTTTAAGGATGAAAAAGCAGGAAAACAAGCCATCAGGGACAGCTTTAGGGTCAAAAAAGAAAGGAAGAGAAGGACAAAACGGACTCAAAGCAGAGGTTTGTCTGTTTTATTTATATTCAATTGCTTAGAAATTCACCGCAACTCCCACGTTTTGGTCGAAAAATAATATTGTTTTTTGTCAGAAAAGAACATTTTAGGTGGCAATCTATTTTTTTGTTTTGTTTTACTGTTTTTAAACCATTAACAATTAAAATCTTTAAACCTTTCAAGGGTAACCAAGCACTAAATCAACTTTTTTTTTCCGTTGACCTCCATAAATGGGACTTTAAAAGTGCTTTATGTTGTTCATTGCCAAATTTTTGATAAATTAAAATAAAATTGTTAAATTCTTCAAAATATAGTCAAAAACTGTATGTGTCCCACCCCCCTAAAGGTTGAAATGCGGTATTACAGTTGAATTTTGTGATTGGTCAAACTATGTAAGTTTCAGAAGTTTGGCATCATGATCTGCAGCTACAATAATTATAACAGTCTATCCCCCAAGCCCCGCCCCTCTGACTGGATTTTCAAATTTTGGCTGTGGGTGGAGTCAGCCTTCAACTTCCCTGTTTGGTTACCCTTTAAACACTGGAGACGCCTTTCAAAAGACCTATTAAAACCAATGATAGTGCAGTGGTTAATGTGGTTGCCTTCCATTGCAGAGGTTGGGGATTCATGATTAGGCTACTGAAAAGTTTTATTATGCTAAAAAAAATTAAGTGATTATTATTTAATTCTTAAGAATTAAAATTAAACAAATGCTTATTTTAACATATTCCAGGCAGCTACAGTGTTTCTTTTTGGTGATATACGTGTGTGTGAGCAGAAATCACGTTTCGCCTAAGGCGCCATGCAGCCCAGGGCCGTCCCTGGATGCTACAGTTGTAAATTTGCAAAAGTTTCAAAAGAAAGCCTACTTTTTAGTCTCGGCTGGAAGGTACTGAAGTTCTTCTTGCCCCCGTCCCCGCTGATGTCAGAGTCGCTGTCGTTGAAGTCGCTGTCCCCTTTCCCGCTGTCCTTCACGCTCAGCTGGTCATTGTTGTTGATGCCACTGTAATCAACAAATACAGTATGAACCACATCAACTGGGTTATTGATGTCCATTTTTTTTTTTTCAAATGTAGGCCTCGACATGCCCATCTAACCTCATTCGGCAGACATGCCACAAGCAACAAACCGTTTGAAGGACACTTTCTGTAAAGTGTTACATATCTGAGAAAAAAAACTGTTTTCTTACCTCACTTGCAGGCAGTATCTATCACCTTGCCACACGGATGTGGGCTGAAAACGCTTGGAGGGCAGGAAGATCTAAAAGGAAAGCAGAGTGACCTTAGTTTCTGGCAGATAAATCAAAATATTATGACACGGGAAACCTTCAAAGCGACTCACTTTTGTGTCTGAGTCTCCACTCCTCTCCTCGTACAGGCAGGGGTCGTCCAGCGACAGAGACGTCCCCTCGTGGAAGAACCCCCGCTGGCCCGTGTAAATGTTTGGCTCTGCTAAGCTGAGCATGGGCAGGGGCCTCCCATCGAACAGGTTCACGTCTCTCTTGCTGCCGTGGCTTCTCCTCCCACGGCTCAGTTTGCATGTGACAGCCACAGCTATTATTGCAATTAACAACAATGCACAACCCCCACTGAGCATGATAATAATAATTAGTGGCCCATCAAAGCTGAAGCCGTCCTCGTCACTTGACCGCAGCACAAGGATGACTTGGTCTTCGGCAGGCTCGGCGTCTGAGATGACAAACCTAATAGTGGCGCTGCTGGAGAGCGGGGACCTGCCGCCGTCACTCACTGTAATTTTTATTTCCAGCACGTCCCCGTTTTCAGCTGTCAGCCTTTGTTTTAGAGCAATCTCTCCCGTGTCTTCGTTTATCGTAAACAGCTTGGGGTCACCTTGTACAATATGGTAGGCGAGCTGGCCGTTCACGCCTCCGTCCTCATCTTCGGCTGATACTTGAAGGGCAAGATAACCGGAGGGCGCGTTGTAGGGCAGAGATATATCAGCAGAGTTATTCAGGAGGACGGGGAAGGTGAAGTATGGATAGTTGTCATTCTGATCTACAACTCTGATCTGGAGGGTTGACGTGCTGGAAAGCGGAGGGGAGCCTCTGTCCTCGGCTTGGACCACCACCTCGATTTGCTGCAACGTTTCGAAATCAAACGACCTCAGAGAGTACACGGATCCTGAGTGAGAATCCACAGACACGTATGTGGACACTGGAGATCCTCCTTCCACCTCTGAGTCGATGAGTTTGTAGGAAACTTTGGCGTTTTTTCCAACATCGGGATCAGTTGCAACAACGGTGGTTAAATATGATCCTGGAATGTTATTTTCCAAGACTGAAACCTCATAGAGGGGTTTACTGAAGAGTGGGGGGTTGTCATTCTCGTCAGTCACGCTGATGGTGTACTGCCTGACAGTTTTGAAAGGAGGTTGCCCCAAATCCTCTGCAACTACAGTCAGGTTGTACTCTGGGATGTCTTCTCTGTCTAGAGTTGTGGTGGTGACGATCATGAACGTGTCTCCATACGCCTGCTGGAGGCTGAAGTGCTCGTGCCCGAGCAGGCTGACGCGCACGTAGCCGTTGGAGCCGGAGTCGCTGTCCGTGGTGCTGATGAGAGCCACGAAGCTCTCGGCGGCCGCAGCCTCGGTGATGTACGCCACCCCGTCGCTGCTGGAGGTCATGGGTTTGATGCCGATCTCCGGCGCGTTGTCGTTCACGTCCACGACTTCTATCAGAACTTTGCAGACGGACGGAACCGAGTTCTCACCCGAATCCGAGGCTCTGATGTTCAGCTCGTAGGACCTCCTCTTCTCAAAGTCCACGCGCGCCTTTAAAGTTACATCTCCGGAGTGGGAGTCCACGTGGAAAACGCGCGCAGCCTCCGTGGAGACGCCGGCGCCGAGCGCGTACACAACTTCCCCGTTGACGCCGTCATCCGGGTCGAAGGCGTGCACCCGGAGGACCCGGTGTCCCACCGGCGCGTCCTCATTCAGCTCAACTTTCAGAGAGCTGTGCTCGAACACCGGGCTGTTGTCGTTGAAGTCCAGAACTCTGACGCGCACGGTCATGGAGCCGGACTTTGGAGGCTCTCCTCCATCGGACGCAGTCACCTGGATGGTGTAGGAATCCTCCACCTCCCTGTCGAGCTCGCGCACCAGCACCAACTCCGCAAACTTCAGCCCGTCCTCCCCCTCACGCACCTCCACGGAGAAGTACCCACAGGGGGAGATGGTGTAGCTCTGGATGTAGTTCTCCCCCACATCCTCATCCACTGCGATCTGCAGGGGGAATCTGGAGTCCAGGGGAACATTTTCCATGATCTCCAGACTCGTCTCGTTGAGTGGGAAGCGCGGGGAGTGATCGTTGATGTCTTTCACCTCAATCTCCACGTGGATGAGCTGAAACTTTTCCTGGGAGTGGGCCACCACGTCG
Source organism: Oryzias melastigma (assembly GCF_002922805.2). Lineage (NCBI taxonomy): Eukaryota > Metazoa > Chordata > Actinopteri > Beloniformes > Adrianichthyidae > Oryzias > Oryzias melastigma. The sequence continues at coordinate 20,515,820 of NC_050532.1, forward strand.
AAGGTGATGAGGCAGCGGGGGGACCTGGGGCACAGCTGCTCTCGATCAATCGGCTCCGCCACGCTCAGGAGCCCGTCAGACTCCCGCATCTCCACCACGGAGGAGTTGCTCTGCTGCATGAAGCGGAAGGACGTGTCGGGGTCATCTCCCGGATCAATTTTTAAATCCTGGGACAAATTTCCAATCTCTGTCCCGGGTGCATCCTCTTCAAAAGTGAAATACCTTGTAGTGGTGCAGCCAACGGAGTGTGAAAGTACAACAAGCAGCAGGAAAGGGCCAACAACTGCTGCAGCTGCGCGCGCCATGATGAGGAAGGAGCTGTGCCAAATGAGGGGGGTGACACGTCTCCCGGGTCAGAGTCAGTCAGCACTGAGTTGTCAGACTTTAGCTGGGACACTATAAGCTCCAGTGTATGCAAATGGGCTGACCAGCTGACCAATGGCCTTGCAGGAGGGCGCCAAAAGGCAAACGTTTGAGCTGCATTCACCCGTTTGGGCGCAAATGGCTCATCAGATTAACTGATCTGCAATCCACACGATAATATTGTTACATAAATTAATCACTTAACTTAATTACACGAGAGACTGCCAATTAGAACAGCAAACAAAAGGAAGTTCACAAGAATTATCTGCGTATTGTCAGTCCTGTCTGAAAAATTGAGGCTGCTCATGCCAAATATTGAAGGTTTCTGCATACAAATCTGAATCTGCAATATTATGCTAAAAGCAAAGGCAAATATGTTCCCAAACTGTAAAGTAAACACATAAAAATGATATAAACTCCTATAAAAGTGGAGTTTCCAGACTTGATAAAGCAGAAAAACTAATAAGTGAGCAAGAAAAATATATACTTTGCTTAATTATTGCAAAAAAAAGTTAAGACAATAGAGTATTTCACCAAGTAACATCAGTGAAAGACTTAATGGATTTAGAGAGATCTCTGTAGCAACAAAAGACAAAACAAACACTGAATAGAACGAGTCCTCTGGCAGAACGGCATTTAAAACAACACTGATTCATTATTAAAGCACAAAGCAGCAACAGCAGAAGCAGAGCTGAGAGCACTTCCTTCTTTTAAATGGGATTTTGTGGGATGTCGTTGCACTAAAATACAGAACAGCTTACAACACAGTGTGAATGCAAAGTGTTCCTGCACTTGCAGTGTTTCCAAAAGTTGTTCAATGAGGTTAAGATGCTAAAAACTACAACAAATACAGTGTAAGTGATGGAAGACGAGTAAAAATAAAAACAAAAATTTATGAAAAGCAAAAACGAAGACAAAGATTTTTACAATAACAGTTTTTTTTTATTTGAAACTCTTTTTTGGTTTTACCTTGTCATTTTCCATCCACTACAGGGTTTTTTGTCCAATCTAAAGACCGAATTTGATGAAAACTGCATTTTTGGTGTTTTTTTAATTTTATTTTCTTGTTACATCTTAAGCCTAAAACTGCCTTTTTGATTATTTATTATGTGATTTGTTGTGAATCAAGAGCAGACACTAAAATATGATTGGAAAAAGCTTGTAGTTGTGACACAGAGCCACAAGCTCCCTACTCTGCTCCATTCCGATGCATCCACTTGCAGACAAATAGATCCGTGTATGCCTTTGTTTTTATTATTTGAGCTTGAATCTGGCTTAAAACTGCACGGCTCGATAACTCTAATATTGCTCAATATTATTGTCGCACCAGTAAAGTTAGATTGGGACTGTAAACAAGAGTGTAAACAAAGGGATGATGGGAAATCAGAGCAGGCTTGTTCCGCCCTAAAAAGTCCTGTCCACAACTCAGGGATTAATTTTATGAACTCCTGCCGATCTGCAGAAACTATGTTCTAGAAAGCGATGCAGATTTGTTTATTTTAGCTAAAAATGGATAAAACTAATTAAAAACCACTGGAAACACTTTTACAAAAGATCAAAAGAGGATCATAGTGTGTGTTTAAGTTTATATTTGCATTATTTCACAGTGTTGCTTCCTGGTTGCCACACAACTGTCATCCCTCTCATCACTGTGATGCACACAGCAGCATATTTCATTTGATTGTTTGTTTTCCAGTCTTGTCATTGTTTGATGTTGCATGTTTTGCAGCTCTTTATGTTGACTCTTAAAGTGTTTTATTTCAGCTCTTTTTGGTGCTAAGAATATTCCACACCAGTGGTTTTTGAGTATCTCCTGCTGTTTCAATCTAAAGCATTTGACTCCACTTTTACGGTGGCCCGGAAGTGCAAATCACATCAATAAATCATTCAATTCAAAAACGTATTAAGAATTGAAATTGAAAAAACAAATAATCATAAAAAAACATCAATACATGTTATAAACATGAGCAAAACTCCAGAAACCAAAATGTAATTCCACAAAAGAAAAAAAATATAAATGAAATGTTTTGAAAAACAAAAGTAATTTCCATAATTCATAATGAAATGTTAAAAAAATGAGAAATAAATAAACGAAAAAGTAAGTACTATTGGACATCACTGATTGGATGATGAGGTTTTTTTTACCTTTTTTAAAAAGTCATTGTTTGGTCTGGCAGATATCCTCTGATAGTCGGAATATACCCAGTTAGACCCCGGTCCGGGACCAGGAACCGCTCTTGGACCCATCTATTGAGGTGGTCTCTATTTGTTTCCAGTTGGACTGAGCTCCAGTTCAGTCTGAGTTTCTTCAGTCTGAAAAGGTTCTCGAAGTGGAACAAATGGACCAAAACGTCCACCGTAGCGGGTCATTTCAAGACGTAAACAGAGTAACGCAGCAACAATGACCCGCAGGAACTCACTGAAATGTGGTTGGATGAATGCAAGCTCATTAAAACAACTTTTAACATGATCCACATTGCTTCTCTCAGTGTTTTCCTGACATACGTCATAAACACTTTTCAGCGTATCTTCTAAGCCATCATCTCTTTAGTAACCACCTTCATGCCTCTGCTGTACCAAACCTGCAAAAGTAAGTGTTGTACCTGAACTTGATACAGACTTTCAAAATTGGTCAGAGAAATATAAAGTTTGAGTAACTGAACAATGGCGACGAGCAGGGCCGGCCTCCTGCTGGTTTTCCAAAAACTCTGTCTATTCTGCTGCTGATTACCTGGATCAGCCGATAAGGATCTTCAATGACAGGTTGGTTGGAAAACATGCATGACACCGGCCCTCGAGGACTAGATTTGAGCACCCCTGGCAACGAGGATTGCACCCCATGATTTCATTCTCCAGTTGCTTTGCCCCGCCCTCATGATTCCTGGCCAATGACTGAAGAGATCTCTAGTCTTGTTTTTTTTTTTAATACAGACCAAATGCAAGATTCAGGATTAGATCTAGACATTGTTGCTTTTTGGCTTTAAAGAAAACTTGCGACTTAACTAAATATTTAACTAATTAATTTGTATTTAGACTTTTGACATGTCAGATAGGCCTAACTCATAAAAATGATAGTACAAGGTTTAATCTACTGTCAAAGTGGGTTATCATCAGAGTAAGATTATTTTTGCATTTACTTGTATAGATAAAAAGTGGATTGTACACTTTAAAAAAACATTTGTGTTTTTATTCACTATTAAAAGAAGAAAAATGAGGAAGAAACCCCAAAGTCATAATAATAGAAAATCTCCTGTTTCTTGCATTTTAATTAAAGTAAATCTGCTGCAGCTGGAGGATCTGATTAAACACAGGATGTTTTATTGTGAAAGGAACTTAAATTGAATTTTTTATGGGAATAAAAAAAAAAAAACATCAGCCCCTAGTGGGTTTTGAACCAACGACCTCTTCATTGCTAGACCAGTGCTCTAACCACTAGGCTATCTAGAAGGAGGAAAAAATAATCATGTCAAAGTTCCTTTTAACTATGACAAGCTCCATGGTCAAAACCTTTGGGGAGTGTTGGAGGTTTACAAGGTACCCAAACCCTAAATCGACTCTTTTTGGCTCTTTACATCTACAAATGGGACTTTAAAAGTACTGCCTTTTTGGTTTTTGATTCACTCAAATAAACAATATGTAAGCTACACCTCTGCTGCTCAGTCTGGCTTCACAAGCCCCGCCCCCTTTTTGGCATTTTTCAAAATATGGGCTGAGAGTAGAATAAGCTTCCAACTGCACTATTTAATTACTCTTTAAAAATACCAAAATCAAAACAAACAGCCCCCCAAATTGCTATTTTGTCATGTATATCCCCTGTTTATTATATAAAAAAATGTTTAATCTGTGTCCTGCTATCAAAAGTGAAAGAAATTCGATTTGTTACATATAGAACAACTCAATTGTTGAGAAGATTTCAAAGCTATATTCTATAAATTAATGATTTAAGGATCTCAAAAACATAAATACAGTGTATTTTTCCAACTTTGAGGTAAGACTTTTTCAGTTCATAAGAACCTGGACCAAATTTCTCTTTTATCATTAAAGGGTGCAGACCCCTGATTATTAGACTCATTCCAGACTTTTCCAGTCTGAATATAACCTTATTCTGTGAATAGTAAACATTCACACTACAGTGATTCTTCTGCTCCTTTCTGTACGTTTTTTGACACGTAAAAACTCAATCACACTTTCAGCGATTTCAGCAATCATGGTATCAAAATGTTCAGCTTGTTCAGGACATTACTACTTGTATTTTTGGTATTCATAAACTTAAAAGTTTTGAAATGGGGAAGTCTTCAAGCTTCTATTTTTTTAAGTAGATTAGCAACAAGTCTTTAAATATAAAATGGTTCATGTTTTCATCTTAAATAGTAATTTAAAAAAATGGAGTTTAGCTAATATTTTAGCAACATACTAATGTTTTTTGGCTGAATTATGATCTACTTGGGGTTTTTTTAGACTAATTTAGAATTTAGCTTCTATTTTACCAATAGATTATACCAATTATAGATAATAATTTGGCAACTACCAAAGGTTTTTGGGAAAAGTCGGAGTTTAGCTCATATTTAAGCAACATACTAAAATATTTTTTGCAAAACTGTTATGTATTAGCAATCTTTAAGTAATTTTACTGCAAATTTTTCAGAAATTTAGATAAACTTTAGCACGCTTTCATAGTCCTATAAGGAATTTCTAGTCTTTTAGCAAATTTAACATTTTGCAAAGAGCTTTTGCATTTTCAGCAAATCCTTTCAGCAGTTAAAGTAAATTGTGTCACCATTTTCAGCTAAAATGATTCAGCATCTTCATCGACTACATTCAGCAAAAAGCATCCACACTATTATTATTGAAGGTAATGCAGGTTCTCTAGTTTTGTTTAATTTTTTTTAACATCTAGATTTTTGTAAAATACTTAAAATGTTGAATATTATTTATGTTTCTGGAATTGATTTCTGAAAGGTAATTTTTTTTTGATCTGCTGGTGTGATTTTTACCATGTTAATACATTGTTGTGATTTGTACTTTAGGGCTACCGTACTCGATGCACAACCACCCCAACCACAGGAAAGCAGGTATCTCTTTTTTTTTTCTTCTAAAACAGCTGTACACGCTGTCTCATCTGTTGGGAAGCAGGAGGTGTCAAGCTAGACACCAACACTTTGATTAGTGTTGTGCTTTGAAGCCCCACAATGTTAATTGTGCATAGAATATCAAGGAAACTGTGGAACCTGCCGGCATAATCAAGATCGTCTGCGGCGTAATAAACACCCAGTTGCACTTAATTTCCCCCTTTTCAACCGCAGTTTCGTAAACCTGGAAATTTGCAAGAATTAGGAGAAGAGAGACCCTGACTGGCACTCCCACCACACAGACTCAAAATACACACCAGCATCAGCCTGATAGCAACAACAAAAGAGCACGAGTCAACCAGACCTTTGTCAGCCACATGGCTGATTAGCTTCTGCTGATTAAAAGGTGCCTATGGTCCTTCAAAAGGCTCTTGACACCTCACAAAAGTTTGGGTTAAATCTGTCTGAGCCCCCCAAGAGGGCGCATACAGGGAGGTGTAAAAAAACACACAAAGACCCAGAGAGACCAGAGACACTCGACAGTGCGAGAGGTGATAAGAAGCTCCCATATTTAGAGTGTTGCACAAGCTCAATTTCCCTCATACACTAAATGTGAAAATTGATTCTCTCTGTCAAATAATAGCACCGGGTGTTCTTGGCAGGACTACCAGGCAAAATTAGAGGGAGAAAAAAAAGGGGGCAATAACAAAACCCCTGAAAATGCTGCAGTTCGCTACTGAAAGTAAAGCTGTGGCATATCCATATTTAACTTGCTGCAGTCGGATCGCATTAAAGCAGAAGTGGCTGAGCTGGTTCTCAAATCAACAGGGCACCGAGTCAACAAGTGGTTTTCATATATGTTGAGACCTATATTGTGCCACAAGTCATCACATCAAGTGCTTTTCAAGGCTGTGCGCCTCGGCAGACCAATACAAAATTCACTCCGAATCCTGGCTCGCAGATGCAGCGTCTCCTCTGCCACTTAGCAAACCTTTTCAAACGAATGCTTAAATATTAAACCCAAATCTACCATTGATGTCTTAGAATACTGGTTCTTTATTTGCATGTGTCCTCTAACCTTTTCCCTGTTTCGCTGCTTTATTAAAAACCTGATCATGCTGAGCTTGTGAGGAGGACGGCACCAGGGGATCAAACATGAGACACTTTTTTTTCCATTAGCAGACACACAAAGCCTTAAGCACAATAGTCGCACGCTGGCTGGGTGTTGAAATCCAGGATTTTCAGGCAATGAGGAGTCAGAAGGTGATGTAGAATTATTTGCCAAATTAGATGTTTGCACAAAGAGGATTATGGTTTAATCTTATCAAAATGTCTTAAACTTCCCATTCTGTGCCTGCAACAGTTTCAGAGTAGCAGCTGGTGTGAAAACGTGTTTGTCTAGTACACATATAACAGTTAATAGACCAGCAACGCTGGCAGTGATGACCCGCTCACTTGTTTTGATTTCATTTTCAACATCAAACCTCATCCGTGTATGCCTTTGTTATAGAAATATGTCATTATAAGGTCAGCAGGGGTTGAGCCTCAAACAAAGCGAGGCTAACACAGGAGTGATACTTGTTTGTCACTTAAGTCAGGTGCTTATTGCAGATCACGGGCTGATTAAGACCTGTGCGGTGGCAGTAAGAGCCTCACAGCAGATTAATGGCTTATACCATCTGTTCTCTTACTGTGCCGATTTTAATTAATGTTAAGAATATTGCTAATCTCGCTTTGGCAATCAGCATCACAGCGCCATATCATAAAGTCCAGAAGTCAATCTGATGTCTGCCATGCTTTTGACAACACTTTGAAGGCCATTTGAAAGTTGCACATCCCTCGCCTCACACGCCACCGGGCACTGGGACAGGAAAGGCATTTGGCAACACTTGAGCAGTAATCCTGGCATATGTCACAAGGAACAAATGTCTCAAAAGCCCACCTTTTGAACTGCAGCCCCCACGTCACCCACGCGACAAAATCCCTCCAGTTCTCTGTCACACATTCAAGTTGGGTCTTATATAAATATGTTTCAAAAATTGGGAATAAATTATCTTTTCTTTTCTCTCTTGCATGGATTTTGCCTCATAATGTCTAAAAACTGTAACAGCAACCACCACTGTGAATGTATTTCACTTTTATTGGCTGAATGTATCTATAAATAACAAAACGCCTGCACAAATATATCAAATCAGAGCTATGAAAAGACTCATAAACTGCACCAAAACTGACAATTTGAATAAAAACTGTGTGTAAATCTGAAACATGAGAGAATTAAAGAATAAATCACAACTAGAAAAGTTGCATTACCTGCAATAATGCTAGAGTGAATGCTTTTTGCTGAAGAAATTTACTGTAAATGCTGAAGGAATTTGCTGAAAATGATAGAGCTATTTGCACACTGCTAAAATTGCTAAAGTACTTAAAGTTGCAGAAACTGCATTAAGTACAGAAACAATTTGAAGAATTTGTTGAAAAATGTAAAAGATTCAGTAAAATTAAAAAATGTGAAAAGGTATGAACTCAGATTTAGTCCAAAAC
>NC_050532.1:20523831-20534018 GCF_002922805.2 Oryzias melastigma
CTCCTAAAAAGTCTAAAAATCCTTAACAGGTACTAAATCAGCCCCCCCCAAAAACCTAGTAATTTGCTAAAATACTAGCTTAATTAAGTGTTAGCCCAAAAATAATCAGCAGCTGTCAAATTAGCCAAAAAGTCAGTAAGTTGCTAAAATACTAGCTTAACTTAGAAATAGCCCCCAAATCCTCAGTAAGTGCAAATTAGATAAAAAAGCTAGCATGTTGCTAAAATACTACCTTAACTCAAAATTAGCTCAAAAACACCTCAGTAGATGCTAAATCATCCAAAAATGCTAGCATGTTGCTAAAATATTAGCTAAACTCAACGTGTGCAAAAATTTTGAGGAATTGCACGAAAAGAAATTATGTAAAATTGTAAAAAATTGTGTAATATTTCAAAATTTGCTTGAAATTTAACAATACCAAAAGTACAAGCATGAAATTCCTGAACATGATCAATGCTTAAAGGTGCAAAATTTGCATAAATTGCAGAAATGGAAAAAATTCCCATTCATTTCAATGGGCCTAAAAAATCACATAAATTGCAAAAAAAAACATAAAGTTTACAAATACCAAAAATACAAGCTACAATGTCCTTAACGACCTGAACGTTTTGATACCAAGATTGCAGAATTTGCTTAAAGTGTGATTGAGTTTTTAAGTGTACGGAAGAAAAATAAATAAGGAAAAGAAACAAAATCATAAATTGTGAGGACAACAACACTTGTGTAGTATTTTACATTTTTATATTTTCTTTTATTTTAATCTTTGAGTATTTGCTTACAAAACCATGAAGTTTTATGATCCCGTCAGATTAATCTCTCCACAAATCCAACTGAGTTCAAACGGTATAAGGAGAAGCATTTTATTTCTGACTAATTTGTATTTTTATTACTTTTTGTCAAATTATTTCACTTGTATTTTGCAGCCAGCAACATGTTAGATAAGAAATTGTTGTGTTAAGTTTGTAAATTTGCCAATCCTTCTGACAAAACTTAAAAGGCATTCTGGTATTGAGGGTGCCAGGTGACAAAGTGCTTTAAGGCGTTCAGTTTTTTTTTTTTTTTTTTTTTTCTACACTGGCTTGATGCCCGGAGCAACACACACATTTACACACACAGCCATATTTTCTAGGCATATGAACTGCGAGAATGCTATTTTTAATATAGGATGCTGTCAAACACAATGTCAGAATCAGGAGTCTGAATTAAAGTGGAGGCTTTACCCTCAGTTTCCTCTGTAGTAAAAAAAAAAAAAGAAGTGAAAATCTTTCCCAAAGTGTCGAGAATTGTTTCGAATCAGTTTCGAACGACCCCCCCCCCCCGGGTCATAGCAGATTAAAGTCTCCAATCATGTGGGGCCAGTGTTGAGACAGTTTTCGGTTCAGAATTCTCCCCACATTTTCTGTTGATTACGTGTGATTACGGCAGTCAAGCCCGCCTGAAACCTGTTCCTTCCTCTGTCACTTTTGTAATGTGAGCAGAATGTGATTATGCCTTGATTTGTTGAAAAATGGGTTGTTCTGGAGGCAGCATATGTTACACTAAAATCTCAATAATTTTCAGTAATACTGCCATTATTACTGGGGTGTAAATTACTTTTTCAGAAGGGCCTGACATGTAACACCATTACGGAGGTGGAAGTTTGGACTTGCTGATATCAGACTGGATGGTCCTCCTGGTCCAATAGCTCTCAAAGGCCTTTTTACCCAAAAGTCTCAGGAATACTTACTTCCTCAACCACAATACACAAGCTTTTTCTATGTAATTGAAGCAGGAACAGACTTTACAAATGAAAGGATCAAAAATACGCATTTTTTCATTTAAAAATATTGCTTTTGTTATTTGAAATGAACTTGTTTTGATGATTTCTAAATATTTGTTAATAATTAAAGTAATTTTGACTCAAAAATTGCAGAGGGAAGTGTGAGGAAAAGCTTTTCGCTAAGGGGGCATTGCCCTCCCTAACCCCCAGTAGCTCCGCCCCTGAACGGAAGGTGTAAAAAACTTTTAAAAAACGGTCAGTTGTGGGGCAGGGTCTCATAATTGTTGTGCCTTAACTGATTAAATTTTTTAACACATTTTTAAAATGCAAAAAGTAATTATTTTTCTGTGCCTATCTCTGTTTTTCAGTCAAACTATTTAAAATATTTATCAGATTTTGTTATTTGTAAGGCAAAAAATTGAGAAATGCCTATATTGTAAGAATTAAATGACAACTTTAGGTATTTTTGTAGAACTATTTAAGAAAATTATATTACTTTCTTTTTACTTCATTTGATTTTTCTTACCTTAAGTGAAAAACACACAAAATAATAATAATAAAAAAAAACCCACAAAGCTTGTGAAACTGCAGTTTATTTCAAGGTGACACCCAAAGGCGGGCTTTTTTTCAGTCAATGGGATGAAAACCAGCCTCACAGCACACTCCTGTAAGTGGATTTAGACATGAACAAAGGTGATTTCAAGGCGAGTTTTCCAGGCTGGCCTCACAAAAGCACGTGGTATGTGATGGAGGCGCGTAATGTGGGGCTGTGCTCATTTCACGTTTGTCCGTCATGCCAACCTGCTTGGTTTCCAGGGTTACGAGTCCCGCCCCAGGCATCAGTGACAGCAGCAAAGCCTCTTTGAAATGAAAAACCTGGACATTTATTTTATGTGAGACAAACAGAAGGCGGTTGTTGCATCATTATCCAGGCAATGTCAGCCCACTTTGATTATGCATTACTGTGAAAAGGGGGAAATATGTTTAAACTTTTTAAAGCTTCATAAAGGATATGTTAAAAGTTGTGTGATTCGTAACAAAAATACACAAAATGATCAAGGGGGTAAAAAAAGCATTTTTATTGTCAGAAGTTTCTTCAATAGTGGTTTATTTCTGTTTTTCCACTTTCTCACTGAAAAAGAAGTTTTTATCTTTTTTTTTCAGGTTGCAAATAGAGTGCAAAGATATTTGTTTTTGCTATAATTATGACCCCCAATAAATAAACAAATATGTAAATAAAATAAAATAAAATAAAATAAATAAGATTGTATGCGTCAGAAGTAAAAAAAATACACATGTTTAAGACAAAAATAGCCTTTCAAAATCAGTTCCATGTCTGGGAAAGACTGGTGGTAGTTTCATGGGTTATCAGCCTAAAAATCTTATTGTAGTTCAAATTAAGGTTTTAAAGCTTTAGAATACAAAATCCTGTTTAAAACGGTATTCATTTTGACAGGGAATTTTAACTTAGTTTTAGTCATTGACAAGTCCAATTTTAATTGACAAATTTACAGCAAAGATTTAGTTGTCAAAAAATACCTTTTAGTGTAAGAGGTAAAGCATTTTTATGTAGTTTACTAGAGTTGGTATGTCTAAAAACATGAATCTTTCATTATAATTGCATAAATAACAAACATATTTTATTTATTTGGCAAAAAAAAGCTTTTTATGTAACTTTGCTTTTCCATTTTTTCTGCAAATTCAACTTCAAAAACTTGAATTAATAAAAAAACAACTTAAAATAAATTATAATGCCGTCATATTCAAAATGACTTAACATGGAAACCTTTATTGATGAGGCAGTCATGAACAGTACGTTCTCTAATAGTATTTTTCTTTACTACTATAACAAAAATGAACATGAAAACTGTTGGCATGAAGCACAGCCTTAAAAAAAATACATTTTTGCATTTTTTAAAATCAGTTACAATATTTATTTGTTTCGATTCATTTTCAGAAACTAATTTCATTCTAATGTGTCTCTCGCTCTGGTGGTCGTATCTCTTGTGAGGTCACCTGTGACACTAAACTCCATGTCTGCAAAAGCTTGAGAAGCTGGCATTGCCAACATATTCCATCAAATGCAAGATTTTCAGAAAACGCAGCAGGTCACTAAAAGTTGACTGATTGACCTGGGCGAGGGTCGTGTGGTGGCAGTCCAGTGTCAGACGGGGAGGACGCCATTACGAAATCGGGCGACAGCTAGGGTTGGGCACCGATGGGTTCTGATGCGGTTCCGGTGCTACCGCGGTTCTTTTGTTTCGGTTTCGGTTCCCTTTCGGTGCTTATTGCGGTACTTCAGTAATAAAAAATAATGCCTTTATCTTCCTAAATCCAAAGCAGAACGGCTTCAAACAAGCGCAGACTCCCTCCTGCCGTGCAGCTGTGCGCACGTAATATAAAGCATAATATAAAACTCCGTCTTAAATAAACTTAAACATCCTTGAAATTTTAGCCTGACATTTTATTAAATTAAATCAGGAATGTGGCATTTATTTGCAGTTGTTTTTGGGCAAAAGCAATATTTTATTTCAATAAAATAAGGCGGAAGATAAATGTCAATCACACGGCTGAAAAGCGCAGCAGATGATGACGACCCGCTGTGGTGGTGGGCGGAGCCGAGCCGAGCTTTCTACTATTAGCAGCCCAACAACGAGGAAACGATTCATTGTTTCATTTTGGGATGGGGCTCCAGCGTTGTTTAAAAATTGCGGAAACTCCACTATTCACAGCGAAAGTCCCGCCCACCGACGTTGCGGAAGCCGACCATCTCGGCGGTTTTATATGAGCCCGCCCACGAACACAAGAAAGTAAATAGATAGGCTGAATCGTAAAGAATCAGAAGGGAGTACAAGTGATTGACATGTCCACAGACAAATGAAACTTCAATGAACTTTGGAACCGAAATCCGGCACCGTTTGCAGCCGCATCTTTCGGTTTCGGTAGAACCGCGCAAATCATAACGGTTCCTACTTGGAACCGAACTTCGGTGCCCAACCCTAGCGACAGCTGGACGGCTACGGGCCGGTCGACCAGCAGCAGCTCTGACTGGACGATGCGTAAATGTCTCCGGACAGCTGACGTCCATGTCAAACGGCCACCAACACATTTTGTACGCCTGAAAGCCACGCCAACATTTTTTTAGAAGAAAAAAAAAATCTTGAAGATTCTGTCGATATCTCCCTATCTCGCAGTGAAAGTTGTATTTGTGATTGTAGCATAGAATCTCGTTTTCTGACAGGTTTTATTCTCTGACAGACATAAGAACGTAAAATTAAAAAAAAAAAACGTTGTTGATCTTCATTCCCTAACGAAAACAGAACGATAACTAAGCAAAAACGTATTTATTGACATTTTTGTCAACGAATAAAATGAAACAAAAACGTCTTTAAAGGAAATGTCTTTAGGCAACTTCAAACTTGAATAGAATCTTATAATAGAACATTCACTCAAATTAAAAATCTTAAAAGAAACACAAGGCAAACTATAGTTGTAACCCAAAGTTGTGGCCCCTGGGCCGAATCCGGCCCACAGGGTCATTATAACCGGCCCTCCAGATCATTTTATATTATTATTATCATTAGCAGCCCAATGTTATCTTGTATAATTTGTGTAATTGTGGAAGGATATATTTTTCGGAAAGTAAAATATTTTGGAATAGTATACTTTTACATAAAATTACATCCAATAAAAAAAATATGTATATATTTTTTCTTTTAACATTTACTTTATTTCTAACTTGTATAATTTTGACACAATATATTATTATGGAGAGTAAATATTGAAAACTATTTAAGGTTTAATTTTATTTTATCTGGAAAAAATATCCCTGTTTGTTTTTATTCATATTTTTGTAAAATACGAGTTACATTTTTAAAGTCTACAGTTTTAACAATGTAGTTTATTTTATGTGTTCAATGAATGTTTGTCCCGTTCGGTCCACAAACTACTGAGTGTTTTGGATTTTGTCCCCTGTGTGATCGAGTTTGACACCCCTGCTGTAAGCCCTCAAAAGATGATGATCAAACATGATTAGTTTAAGTTTAACTCTTCATTTCTTACTTAAGCTTAAATGTTCTCCTATAAGATGTTTTAAACTGAAAAAGTTGAAGTTTAGGTTTAGTTTTTCCATCATATATCAAAAAAGAGATCAGCTTTTAAGCTCTAATGTACTTTGAAACTCATGAATGAAACCCAAAACTTCTTCAAATTAAAATTCAAATGCAAAAACCACCAAGCTCCATGCCTGAGAACTGTAATTTCGTCACATGCTGTTTTGTGGTATGCTTAACCACTGATAAACATCCTGCCTGCTTGTTTGAAACAGTTTCCTTGCTGCTAAATGTCTCAGCGGGTTCTTGACTGATTTGTATTCATGATGCAGCTTTTTTTAAATTTAGATAGGCACAGACTTTTTTCTTTTTTCATGGCTGGAGAGTTATCAAGTCATTGCAGGCTAACACCTTATCAGTTTCCTCATCTCACTTTAACCTTAGGCGCACTAATAAACTGGGGGTATACATGTCAGTACCCTGGCCTTGAGGGTCAGGTGGAAGGTTTAATCTCTGCCATTTGGGCTGTCTGAGAGGCAGATAAAACAAGATTATCCTGTGATTGGTGCTGGTCCTTGGTGAGATGAGAGGGTGGAAGCATGTGAGCAGCAGCTGTGAAGGTGCCAGATACTCAGACTGGTTAGTGTTCTCTGTTGCTTTTGGCACCTCCTGTGGCGTCACAGGAACAGAAACTCCCCTCCCCAACGCGCCTCATTCTCATAACTCCAATCGGCCAAATGTTTGACTTACAGTCCCTAATTACGCCTCACAATCTGCCTTTAAATAGCTCTCGGGGTCGTATAAACCCCACAGGAAGACGTGGCCTTTGTCCCTCCTAAGTGCTCCTCCTGTCTTTCTTTCGCAGTGCATCAAACTTATGCATTCAGATCGTTTTCATGAGGGATGAAATCTCTTTTGCTCCGCTCCGGAATTTAGGCCATGTGAGGGGCAACTTAAAAAGATGGATTTGTAAAACAAAGATCAATTATGGAAATAAATGCATAAAATTAGAAAATCAAGGAGAAATCTTCACAATTTCACTATTAAATTAATTAGTCTAATAGGGCACGGCATGAATAATAAAAGGTTTCCTTCTAATTTGATCTCAACGGACTCCACGTTTTAAAACAAATCCAGGACATTAATATGGATGGCGTGTAAACATGTTTCTAGGATTTCTTCATGTTGGCCACAAAAGGCTGAGACTATTAAGAAATTTGGAAAGACAGATTTTGTTGTTTAAATCTCCTAAAAGCCAAAGCAGATCAAAAGAGGCATTAGTATGCAGAGACAAATCATGTTTGGCTGAGGTTCTTTTACCCCCACTCAATTCCAGTCATTCCCTTCTGTGTTGTAACTAATGCTCGCTGCCCTGCTAAAACTGGAACAACAGTTGCAAGCCTGCCTTTTCATAATGCATTTCTGAGCAATAATTGAACATATTTTTTTTTTTTTTGGAGATTAACCAAATAAACACAAATGAGGCGGCGAAATTGCTTCTCAAAGCAGCACACGAGTTTCTAAAGAGAAAATGAAACGGGAAATCATTATATTCTGTCTCAGTGTCCTTGATAAAAATGTATCAAGCAAAGGATCATCATGACAAAGAAAACAAAACAGGCTCTGGAATTGAGGGCAGTCGTTTCAAAACAGGGAGTCACCCTGCATGTTTGGCCTGAAAGCAGGTGTGAGAGTGCCATCTACAGGCGCCGTCACTCACTTCAAATTTCAGCCCAAAAATGAAGCTCTTTAATTGGATAAATAAAGAATTTTTGAAATGTGAATTGTGGCTTTCTTGCTTGTTTTGCCCTTTTCTCTATAAAGTCCCTCTTTAGAATTTTTACTTAATTATGTCCCCCCCCTTCACATTCCAGGCCTCCTATTGAATCCCACTGCTATAAGCGACTTGAATATGACCCTCCAGAGACGCTCTGCATATGATGACTGTATGATCCAATTGGATGCGGCGTGTTCTTTTCAAACTTCCGTCCTGATTTCCATTTTTTTGAGTGGTCGTCGTGCTCCGAAATTGCATTGTTTCATTGCATCTGGAGCGGATATACTGTATATACACCTGTGATTGCATTTTACCATGACTTGGTGTATCTGATGGGGTAAATAAGAATTTCCTCTGCAGGCCGGGCTCTGAATAAATTTCATTTCCCAGTATGGTTATATTATTCAAAGCAGGGAAGATAAAGTATGGCCTCTTTGCCTGTTGGTTTGTCCATGATTGCATTTATATGTGCCTCCGTGTATCACTGCTAATTTGAGCCTTTTCAAGGACTAGGTCCCTCTCCTGCTACTTGAATGCATTTCACTTCGCCATGTTGCCATCCTAGAATGTCAGCTCCTCAAAGCAATTTCCTCTCAGCCATTATCTGATGGGTGAGAACGCTTTCCTATTGGCAGTTACAGATCATACTCAGGTTGAGCTGGAGCTGGCTGTTAAACACAGGAATGGCTCCGTACCAGGCTTCAGCCTGCCTGGCTCTGACAGTCCCCACAAGGCTGGCCACTGGGGGCGGACTGTTGGGCCAACTGGCCTCTGAGGGGTGTAATCACTCCATGTGACATATTTGCTGTAGGTATCCATTTGCTCCACAGTGAGGGATTGTGCTGCTTTGTCGAGTTAGGCCAGAAGATGGCAACCTTGAGGTGGGAGAAAAACGCTTCATTACTGAAACCCCACACTGCTTAGTGGTATAGAGAAATAAATGGGAGGACAAAACCGTGGTGGATTAGAGAAAAAAAAATATATTATTTCATCTTAGAGATCATTATCATATGTCCTTGTTGTTTGATTATATATTTATATTTTCCACCAGAAATATTAGTGACACCCCCTTGACAAATTGAGCATAGGGTTCTGTTTTATCATGAATTTTTAAATATTCATAAAGCAGCGAGTCCTGTGAGCAGAAGAGATGTTTAACGATTCTTCATGGAGACAATACGCTCCTATTTTTTAGCCTCAATTAGGAATGCAAAAGCCGGAGCTAAGACGCTGAAGAGGATGCCTACAGTGTGTGCGTGTGTGTGAGTGGAGCACAGAGATAGATTATTGTTGAGGGGCATCAGCTTAGAGGATGCTTTGTTTCCCCGCTGTGGGCTGAGAGCAGAGGGGAGTTAAAGGATTCCAATCTGGTCTCGGAGTCCTGCAGTGCAAAGGGTGTTCGGAGTACGCCTGGTGATAGCCGGCTCCATAGCAGGGCTGATTCTCAGGGTAGTCGGCCATTGTGTTGGCAAGCGAGGAGGTTAATCAGATCTCAGATATATTGGGACTATAGTTGGTACTTCCATAGGGCTCTATGAATAGAAAAAACATAAGCTCTCCCAGAGAGCATTCAGGCTATTTCCAGACTGTCGCGTTGGTGTTCATCTGAAGTGACTCGACATCCTCCAGAGCAAAATCAAACTTTCTTCTTTTTAATGATGGTCTGACAATTAATTATCTGAGATTAAGAAATTCTCTTCGAGGACTGCCGGCACATTTCCATGTCTCCTTTGTTTGCTGAAAAGGGCAGATTAGCTTAATTGACTTTTTTGAGTATTAAATCAATTAGTAGACACTCTGTGTAGATGGGATCAGTCTGCATGGATCAGATTGTACGTTATCAGTCTCTCTTTAAAGAACCACTCTGATGAAAATTGTGGTTTGGGTGTTTTTAGGATGTTCTTGTGGCGTTTTACTGACGATAGAAGTCATTTATTAAAAAAGTTAAACTCCGAATTGCATTTCTGAGTATTTCTTAATTGAAATAGTTATGAAAGGGGAGGTTGTAGATGAGATCTAGGTGCTAAAGTCAACAAGTCGTAAGCTCCCAGCTCTATTCTGATGCATCCTCTTGCAGACAAATGGATCCACATTTGGCTCAAAACTGAACATCTAGATAGCTCCAACCATTTTTGAGAGGCGCTGTAAGCTAGAGGGAGTGTAAACAAAGAGATGTTAGAAAATGAGGGAAGACTTATTCAGCATCAATGATCCCTCCCACAACTCAGAGGTGAAGATTTAATGAACTCCTGCTGCTCTGCAGAAACTATGTCCTAGAAAATGACACAAGTTTTTGATTTAGCTTAAAATGGCATCTTTAGTCTGACTTTTTCTGACTGTTTCCTTTAAAGCACATTGTATTGATGGACAACAATGGTTAGTCGCTATCTAGAGGGGAGACATTTTTGTATTTATTAAATCGTAAACCAATATTTTCATGTTTATATTCAGGTTAAAATTAAAAAATAAAAAAAGGATGATGACTCACCAAATAGACCTAAGGTATACAATATGACATTTTTGTCCTTTGTTGTTTAAAACTTTCTGTAAGTGTACAAGCTGCACCAGGATCCGCCTGTTTCAGACAGAAAGTCTTTTA
>NC_050532.1:20534045-20563399 GCF_002922805.2 Oryzias melastigma
AAAAAAAAAAAAAAAACAATTTCACATTTGGTAAAATGCTAGTTTCTCTTTATGTTTTTATTCAAACCAAAATAGAAATATAGTTCATAAGTATTATAAAAGTAGCAATGTGATGAATGCACAACGGTATCAAACTTTATTAAAGAGTAAAATACAACTTTGCAGTTCCTACGAGGTTTTGATTAGAAAGAAACTCTTTAACTGTTAAAGGTTGCTGACCCTTGACTTTTTGCAATGCTTTTCTTTTTCTTCTTAGTCTTTCAGAGTAAACTATATATATGATCATATATTACCTTTGGCATACAAAAGAACAAATTATTTATGAAATATGAGTTATTTTCGTGGATTTTTTTCGAATCCAGAGGTAAGACGCCTCAATTGCTGAGGCTCCGCCTCCCACTCCGTCCATTTCACGACGTCATCCTGGAGCTCGGCGGCGTGTCTGCGTTTCTCCCACGAAATCAAACAACATCTGAACTTTTGCAAAGATAGATGTGCATACTGCAAATTTGCCTTCAGTAGCCCCAGCCATCACTACACTGATTCACAACATAATGAGAATACAGTGTGTTTCTGGGGACGTTGCTGGCAGCGCAGGCTCTTCCTGGAAAGGGCTATTCTCACTTTATGACATCATTTTGTGAGAATACTCGTGCGTATAAGGGCTGGGAATCACTAGCTACTTTATGACGTGATACACGATACATAATGCACAATATCGATGATATCGCAATACTGAGATATTTGGTAAAAATCTTCTCTAATTCCTCACACTATATAGAAGAACACATATTTTTTAGGAAAATACATCTCTATTTATTTTTAATCCTCAGCATAATCATAATAAACAACTTGTATCTAATTTTGTGCAACAAATAATAGACACTTTAGTGCAGCATTGCTGAAATCAGTAATACTATGTGTTTGACAAGCATTAACACCAATTGAATTGGGATTGTTTGTAAAATTCAGTGATATCAATAGTAAACATGAACAGCACTGCCACTACTTAGTGTAAAATTGTAGTAAACAACACAACAAAAGTTAAATAATTCAAGTAACTGCCAGGCACATTGCTGCTCACAACAGCCAGTCTTGATATGTGCGCCCCCTATCTACCTCCAAAGGAACGTCTCACCAAAGGATGATGAATGTAATGTTTTACAGCCTCTTCAAACAAAAATAAAAGATCAATACTTGGTGCAAACCCCCGACTAAATTGTTACGGTGGAAGGTAGAACGGAACCCAGGAGCAGGAAGTACTCGAATCCAGATGGCAGATAAACAAATGATTTTATGACAAAATAAGAGAGATCATAAGAGAGGGTAGAAGGACATAGCTGGTAACACGAGACTCTGCAACACTGAAAAACCACAAGACTATTGCTTAAATACCCGAGGACTAATGAGAAACGAAATGCAGCTGTGGCAGGTGAGGGCACAGGAGGAGGGGCAAACACTGCTGAACATAACATAAAGATCGCGATAAATCGCAATATCGACTTTTTGGCACACCTCTAATGTATTTACTCAGAAATGTGTGCATGGATCTAAATACAGCTGTGCATCAACGGTCCCACCCACTACTCAGATGAGAATTTCTAATGAACTACCTTCGCTCTAGAAACTATGTCCTAGACTACTACATAGGTCTGAAAGCAGCTTAATAAAACAGCAAAATAATTAGAAGGCACATTAACATTGGGAGAGGAGTCACCTGGAACCCACATGACAGCACATGGTTTTTAAAAATAGATGATCCGAGGAGGTCTTTCATATAGAAATAAAATTAGCGGATGAGTAATTGGACTATTCTTTATTATAAATTGAAAACTTTGCTTTTGCACAACCTTCATGTTTGACTCAGATCAGTTTAGTGCTTTGAAAGGTGGGACTCCCCCCTCCCCCCAAAAAAACAAAAAACATTTTTTCTTCTTACATATAAGTTAAAAAAATGCTGAGATCCATTTTACTAAAACAGATATGCTAGCTGTTTTGGCTAATTTAGGCATTTTTTTCTTAAGTTTTTAGGCTAATTTGCAGTTTAGCTAACAGTTTAGCCCTATGATAGCTGTTTTGGCTAAATTAGACATTTTACTAGTTTTTAGGCTAATTTGGCATTTAGCTAAGAGCTTAGCAAGCTATTAGCTTCAGTTCAATTTCAGCATCTCCCGCTATCAGCACTACCATCTTCAGTGGCCACATTCATCTGACAACATTCACACTTTCATTACTGCAGGTAATGCTATGTATCTAGTTAATATTGTGTGCATGTAGTAAAGCATTCACACTAGTGATCCTTTTTCTGTTTATTCATTTATTATTAAAAATATTTTTGTTCTGTACATTTTTTGAAGGTCCGTAGCTCTTTAGCTGCTTCATTTATTCAGCTCATTCAACTATCAACATGTTCTTGGAGATTAATGCTCAAAAGATTCTACTCCATAACTCTTCAATTCGTTAATTATTCAACTAATAACCCCTTTTTAAAATCCATTCTTCCTGGTTTTCTATGTTTTCACCTCAAACGATACTTATCAGGTCTGCACTAGCTTGAAAACATCTGTAAAATGCATTCAGACAACCACCTTGTTGAGAAGGCTGTTCCATGCTGAAGCTGATGAGACTGCGCCTAATGTCCTGCATGCTACATTTCACAGAGTATCAACTATTGATGACATCCCCGGATAACGACACCAGCATCAGACTGATGAATATTTAATTGCTTTTACCTCCACATTAATTTGAATTTGCAGAATCTTTCCTTCCTAATGCGATTGTGTGCTCTGGAAAAAGTTACCGAAAAAGCCAAATCCTTTCTCTGGAGCTTGCAGTCTAATAATATGCTTTTGGGATGGAACTAAAAATGTAGTTCGACTGAGAGGGACAATGAAGGGAGTAGACATGACTTTTGGGATAACAGCCTTAAGCAGGACATTCAACAGTCTGCCATCAAGGCAACATACATTAACAGTGATGGAGCGAGCAATCAGAGCATGCCTATGAGGCCGGCTCAGATTTCACACAATTTGAAGAAAATCTAATTTCTTTGTGAAGCCTCGGAAACTGAAATTTAAACCATACTTTGTGGAACAACAGAGCCCTTATCTATTAGGAAACGTGCTAACAGGCCAGACAGTGTTATTCTCAGGGAAGAATTATTTAAGTATGAAAGATGAAGTGAGACGGAAAATCTCATTTCCATAACACAACAGGAAAAAACAGTCTTGCAGAAGGTGTTCTTTTTTTTATTTTATTTTTTTCCCCTCTGTTGAATTGTCAGAGCAATCATGGCCAAGCCAAAGCCAGGCCACAGGCTGCAAGGAGTGGGGGGTAAGAGTGAATGTGGTGGGGGGGGGTTGTCTCCCCAAACACATACAAATGAACTTGAGAAATCTTCATGCCTGCACAGCACACACACACACACACACACCCACAGCCAGCAGTAACTACGTCTAGATGCAGGGATGCACAAACATTGCTTAGTCTCAGAGGAGCAGACAGGGAGCACATTATGCAAACACAGTTTTTGTGTGTGCGCTGCCGAACGTGCCTGTGTGTTGGAGAGAAAAATTAGACTGATTAAAAATCAGGAAAAGAATCATAAACTGTTAGATGAATCTCCTAGGGGCTAATTAGGATGTCGGATCTTTACCCCCTAAAAAATAAATGCAAAATAAAAAAAAGAATTCCAAAATCTGGAAATCTGATGTGAACTCGGATGTGTTTATTGAAAAAGTAGCCGCACTAGAACAGTGGGTGGCATGTGAGTTTGTCTGAATTCGCAAGAAAATGGCTGGGAGTGAAGTGGAGGGTGTTGACAAGAAGCAGAGGTCAGAATTTCTAAAGCTTTCATGAAAAGCAGGTAACAGTGGAGTAGATTTTTGTGCTTCACAAGCACCTGATAAAACATTGCCAGGTTCTTTGCTAGGAAATGCATGAAAAACGAAAGAAATGGACAAAAGAGGCGCAACACTGAAATTGTCCTTCCCACAAAACAGAATAAATACTTCATTCAATCATCAGTGAATGTTTTGACTCAATGATCATTAAAGATAGCGGAGAGTTCAAGGAAAGACCCTTCAGCTATTACAGCTATGAAAGAAAGGTTTTTTTCTTTGTCTCAAATCTATCATTTAGACATTCTTTCTATCAGCCTGAAAAAGTAATTTATCAACATCACAAAGATTTTTCTTTAAGTTTTACGAAGAATAATACCGTAACTCTTTCCTTATTAGAACAAAACAAAGCTGGAATAAAGAGATATCAGCATTCATGAAAAGCCCCTTTATATTCTGATTTATTTATCCACTGCTGTAAGCACGAAATGGCATGCACATATGGTAAAGGCTTTTAATATTCATTTATTCTGGTTTTTGCTGCACGCACTGTGTAAATTTTATTGAGCAAACTGCAACATGCATGAGCAAATGAAAGTTGCATCCGTTGTGGAACACAGCTATATTTCTAGTGAAATTCTGGTGTTTTCAAAGAGTCATTTCACCTGCTGCCTCAATCTTTTCTGGGGAGGCGGCGTCTCAGGGTAAAGCTTTATAGCCCAACAGAGCACGGACCGAGCTTCAGAAAGAGCCACAAGCAATCCGGCAGGTCAGCAAAGCACACCTCAGCCTAATTAACCTTTGCGTGATTGTGTGTCTGCTTCTGTGTGTGCGCATAAGCATCCCAGACTTGTGTGGCAGCACACAGCAGAGCCATTAAAAAGACTCTTTAAACGTTCAACACAGAAGAATTTGCTGAAAGGGGTTTAGTTTTGAGCTGATACCTCTGCGTCTGAAGCGCCCATCAATCAATAAAATGGAATTGAAAGCACCAGCTGTAATGTTGTTCCAAACAATGTCATTCATTAGTTGAAAAAAGGCAAATCTTTTAGCTGCTGCAGTGTCACAGAACTGGCAGGAGGTGTAGCGCTAAAATTCCAAACCCTTGTTCAATATGACCCAAATGTACCGCCGCACAGCTCTGCTCAGTAATTGCCTTGTGCAACGCATAAATGAAATCTGTCTGTGGTGCACCCACGGTCTGCCACCAGGAAACCCAACAGTAGAACCAGCTGTAAAATATTAAAAACCCACAGTGCTAAAATACAATCTAGCAGATAACGATCTGCGCTTGACTGGAAATAAAAGGCACTGACAGTTAGACAGGAGTACAGCACAAAAGTAAATTATTTCACATGCCCCCAGGCTTATACATACTGCCTGTTTCACAGATATTCACCAGGCTTAGGTAGCCACTGGTCTGAGCACCCGAGGCATCCTCCGGTCTGCACAAATCACTACCAGAAAGAAACAAAGCAAACAGCAACACATGCTTGATTTTAGCAACATGCTTCCACACATTAAACATGACAAAACTACTGACCTGTTTAGCTTTACGTTACTGATTTGACATTGTTGCTCTCAGCTCCCTAAAACGAACTGTAATAATCTGTGCAATGAAGCATAACACAAGGCTCACATGCACTAAAATCTTAATAGAATTTAAAGCTGAACTATTACCCACCTCCTTTATGCCGTTTTGAACAACAAATGTTTTTATGTGTGGGATCGGTTTTATGATGCCATTTTTGTATAAATCAAAAATCCTGTGTCGTTTTCTGGGACATAGTTTCTGCAGAGCGGCAGGAGTTTAATAAAACGTCTGCAGACCACCTCTTCTCCCCTCCTTGTTGCTGAGAGCTCTCTGTTTACATGCTGTCATGCTAGCTTACAGCCACTAACAACCTCCACCTAGCGTTAAAGTGCAACACAAATGGCGAGTGATATCTGAGCTATCCCACCGTAGAGGTTTGAACTAGACACCAGCTCAGAAGAGGAAAACGAATCGATATAGTCGTCTACAAGTGGATGCATAGGAATGGAGTGGAGTACGGAGTTGCGGCACGCCCAAAGTATTTTCTACGTAATGAATATGCACTTTTTCAGAAATGATTTTTTTTTTGTCTGCTCCTGATTCACGATTTTTCATGTGTTTTTTGCTAGTTCTTGTGGTATTTTTTCATGATGGAGGACATATAAAACTGTGTTTTTTAGTATATTTTTATTAAAATCGCAATGAATCAGGAACAGACGAAAAAAGCTGTTTGAAAAAGCTTGT
Organism: Oryzias melastigma; assembly: GCF_002922805.2. Lineage (NCBI taxonomy): Eukaryota > Metazoa > Chordata > Actinopteri > Beloniformes > Adrianichthyidae > Oryzias > Oryzias melastigma. The sequence continues at coordinate 20,540,163 of NC_050532.1, forward strand.
AGGTGTTACTTGCTAACAGCAGTTGGCAGGCCAGGAGCAGACAAATAGATACATGTTTGTATTTGTTTTCCTTGTCTGAGCTGACATCTGACTCAAAATTGTACAACTGGATAGTTCTTATATTGGTGCTTTGATAACATCAAGTAGGGGTTGGGAGGAGCTGTAAGCTAGAAGGAGGACTTGTACGCAAAGGGATGATGGGATATCACCCTGTTCTAACAGTCCCGCCCACAATGAATTTCTGAACTCCTGCTGCTCTGCAGAAACTATGTCACAGAAAACAACAAAGGTTTTTATTTATTTTTTTTTATTTTAGCTTAAACATTACCAAAATCATGATTAAAGACCACTTTGAACGCTTTTATAAAATATCAAAACATGATTGGAGAGAGACTTTAATACTAGGAGTGTAATAGTGAAAGGTAGAGCTGAACCATCTAGATTTCTTTAAAGGGTAACCAAACCCTAAATCTACTTTTTTTTGGCTGTTGACCTCTATAAAAGAGGTTTTAAAAGTGCTGACTGTTGATCATTGCCAATTTTTTTGCCAAATTAAAATAAAATAGTTTAATTATTGAAAATAGTGTCAAAAACCGTCAGTGTGCTACCCCCTAAAGGTTGAATCAAGGTATTACAGTTGAATTTTGTGATTGGTCACACTGTGTAAGTTTTAGAAGTCTCACATCATGATCTGCAGCTCCAGTAATGATAACAGTCCAGCCCCCAAGCCATGCCCCTCTGACTGTATTTTCACATTTCGGCTGTGGTGGAGTCAGCCTCCAACTTCCGTGTTTGGTTACCCTTTAAGTCTTTTTTTTTTTTTTCATTTTTCCTCCCGAATATTGGAAATTCTTGACAAAACTATCTGGAGAACTTGTCTATTGGATTTTCTACGTCACAAATTTGCTCTTTATTTAAATGACTTTTTTTTCATCTGCTCTTGATTCACAATGATTTGAATAACAAAATTTGAGCTCAATTTTCTTTGTATCTATCTTCCATCATCAGTAAAGTGCCACAAAAATATGCTAAAAACATCAAAAGCACAATTTTCATCAAAGTAGCTCTTTAACTCAAAGAGCTTTTGTTGCTCCAAACTGTTTGGGAGATTCTCAGTGCAAAATGCACCACAAAAGGAGCTCCATTTGTCCCCATTGTTCAGTGAAAGCAAATGCCCGATAAGAAATCTCAACACAATCTGTGTCAATGTTACCATTTAGAGTCTGCAGATAAACCCGGAGGAAAATCTTCGGTTTCCCTCTTTTTCAGTGAATCCTCAAAAAAAGAAAAACAAACTTTTCACTATAGGGCCGGCTGTAGCTTTATTGACACAATTTGTCTTTGAACAACAAGAGAAGAACCTCTTTTTCAAAAATTGCTCTAATTCCTTTCCTATCACAAGCTCTTCTGCCCAGTTACTGATTTAAACAGATTAGTACAGTGAAATCTGAACCCCGTCTAGCCAGATAAAGATTTCCTTTCTTGTGCTAATTGCTGCAATATCAATAGGCAGTGGTTTCTTTGTTGGTGTTGTGTAGAGACCAAACGTCAGTCAATATCACGGCCGTGCTCTGAGCTTCCCTGTTACAGCTTTCATTGTTCCTCCAGGAGTGAATTTCTTTCTCATGTCAGTTTTTAGAACTATTTTGTCTCATTAGTGTTCATTTTAGGGGTTCATGCTTTATAGCTTTTTGTAGTTGTGGTCTTTCACTTCCTCTACTGCTATTATATTTGATTTTGAGTGTGGATGTTTTGGCAAAAGCTTGATGGAGACTTTAAAGTGTTTTATGGAATATCCACCGTAGCTAAATTATTATTTTAACCACTGAGTTATGAACATTTCTCTGCATTAGTTTGTGTTTTTCTCATGTGAATCACAAAGCTAAACAGTCACGGTCAAAGTCACAGTCCTGAATCCATCTCAGAATGTTCTGAAATTAATTATCATGATTCAGAAACGGTTTAAAATTGGATTTTTCTCTATTCTTAATTAAAAAACAAAAACATGTTTTCAGTAAAAGTGAAAGAGCTTGGTGAAAATCTCATTCAAGAGGACCTGGCTCAGACAAGATTGTTGTGTTACTTATATATTTATATTAATTACAGGTTTGCTTTCGTTTACTTTTTTCACTAGTGACTTTGATATTTTGTTATTCCTTTTATTATTATGTTTTAATACATGTTCGCAGTGCTGTTATGCTTACATTTTTGTAACACTTCTGATTTTTTTTAAATGTTGCACTAGTTACTGTTTTCTTCGTATCATAATGGTAGAATCCCATTATTAATATACATGTTCAATATTTAATGTAAGTAGCTGTAATTAGGTAATAAACATTTTCATAAAATCTCAGTCCTGTGTTTAATTTTACCCTTAATTGACAAAAAATTTGTATTTCTGAAACTATACTATAAAAAAATATTGATATCAATATCGCTGATACTTAATTTCTTGGTATTGGGTCGATACCCAAATTCCCAGTATCGCTCACCTCTTCAGTGCTTTGGGCCTTCAAGGACGGTAGAAAACAACTATACATTTATTTACCATTTTTTCACCACTTAGTGAGCAGTTATTGGAACTGCAAGATTTAATTGTCATTTTTTTTTTCTCGTCAGTCTCCGGTTTGTTACAGAGAGCACCATGTCCCTGTTAAGATGCTTATTACGATCCAGTTTGATGAAAATGATGATATATATAATTTATAAATACATTTAAGCTTAAAATCACATTTCTATGTATTTTTTTATTTAAATTGTTGTGAATCGGGGCAGACAAAAAAGCACATATTTGTGATGCTTTGTTGAATGGTGTTGCAGAACTCAGGGCAATCATAAAAGATGGTATTGTGTAGAAAATATATCAAAGGGTTGGCTGTAAGCTAGTGGGAGAGCATGTAAACAGAGAGCTCTCAGCAACAAGGAGCAAGAGAGGGCAAGGTCGCTTCATGCCAGTGGCTCCGCCCACAACTCAGACGTAAATTTACAATGAACTCCAGCAGAAACAAGACTTTTAAAATATATTATAATTTTGACTAAAAACTGTAAAACTTTAATAAAAATTCAGTTGTGAAAGCTTAAAAATATCTCAAAAGATGGTCGGATAAAACTAGGAGTCTAATAGTGGAAGTTTGAGCTGAACCAACTAGATTTTTCAAATATTTTCTTTCATTTTTCTCACTGAATGTTAGTTATTTTTGGCAAATTCACCCCAAATGAACAAACATTAGACATTAGAAAATATATTAAAACACAGAATTTCTATTTGAAAAAGACATCTACAACTGCTAAGCTAAAGTGTTTTTCAAGTTTCTTTATGATTATTTTCTCTTCAATGGTTGTCCTCGGTGCTAAGAGCTCTAGAAATAGTTGTGTTACTTTGTTTTCTAATGCACACTGGTGGCAAAAGAAGAAAAAAATGGTGCCTTTTATGGCAATGTAAGAAAAAATAACCCTCTAAAGAACCAAAAGCCTCTCAGCAAGACGGAGTTTAAGCAAATTTCTCTACTTTTTTCTCCAACCTGTACTCCCAGAGCGCCATCACAGTCTGTCACCATAAACCAACTAGAGAACTCTCTGTCAAACTGGATCTCTTTCTCCCATTCCCCCTCATGTTGCCGTTTTCTTCTTCTTCGTCTCTCTTGGTTGCATGTTTCTATACAAACTGCTGTGCGCAGCTAGATGTCGTGGAAACTGTGGAGCTGGTTGGTCTGGGCGTCTTTAGGGATGAGCAGAATCAAACTGACAGTTTGGATATGGAAGGAAAACACCCCAAGATCTTGTGGATAAAAGGTTGATCATCTTTGGTTGATGTCGGAGTGAATATTGATGAAATGTGAAAAGCAGGGCTGGACAAACAGCCTTCTGAGCTCGTGCTTGTGTTCTCTTCTGCCTTTTTTCTCGTAATTTTTTCAGGAGCCAGCAAATCTTCTCAACACCCTAAGACATTTCAAATAAATTCTTCATTGGACTGTCAAATTCCTTTTCCTCTCCCATCAACACCAGCAAGAGATTGCTGTGATCTGCTCTGAAATGGCCTCATTGTGCAGGGCATCAAAGATTCTACGGCTACATCTCCGGCTGTGCTCTGAACTGTGAATTTCAGATTCAGACAGCCTCAGGCCCAAGGCCATGCGCCGCCAGTACCTCTAAAGCACTCTGTTGCTTCACACATTTGGAATTGACTGACATGTTTAAATTTGCCGTACCTTTGCTCAATCTTTGTGCGATTGCTCTGAGGAGGCCCGGCCAAAGCAAGACGCTCCAGACCTACATGTGTCAGGGCAATGAAGTAGTCCCTTCTCTAATTTTAGTCTGCAGTTCCTGAACTGCCATACACGCATATTTTGATGAGATTTTGGGTGTACACAGAGGGGCTATTAGACGCATCAGCATGTAAGGTGGTAATCTGGGCCAGAGCGTCTTCCATTCAGTCATATGATCCCGCGGTGGTGTAATCCTTTAATATTTTTCCAATAACTATTAAGGTTTAATGTCACTTGTGGTCTGCTGTGGCTTTGCTTGGTTTGCTCTCAGGTTTCCTGGAATCACTGGTGACTGACTGAGCCCAGAAAATCTTTAAAGTCTCTTATCGTGGGTCACAGAATCAGGACAGGGATTTTAGATCTTGTATGAAAGTGAAGGTCCACTTTTAGTCGTATGTGCCAAGATGATTTTATTTTATTTTTTCGGGGGGTAAAATACAAAATAAGCATAAACAAAATTATTCCATTTTTTAAAATCATTTGAAGTCCCACTGCAATCATCTTTTTATCTAATTTAAAAGGGTACCCTGTGGTTATTTAATTTTGATTTTTTGCCAAAATTTACAAACCTGTTTCGTTTCCTTTCTTTTTTTTAATTGTATTTTTTATTTTTATAAACTAGACCAGGGGTCTGCAACCTTTAATGCCTTATGAAACATTGATTCTAACCCACAATTTACCAAGAGTCTAAAAAAATACAACTTTTCTAACTCGTATGCTCCCCCCTGCACATAATTTGATTGCTTTGGCCTATTTATTTTAAGTGTATACTTAAACTGTATATTTTACTGCTGCTTTGTTGTTTGATTTAAGCTTATCACTACCTTACGGCGACCTTGGGTTCCAAGAAAAGCCTCAAACAAATAAAATGAATTATTATTATTATTGTTGTCTATAAGTGGACGCATCAGAATGGAGCACAGCAAGGAGCTTGTAGCTTACCATAGTTGAAGCATCTTCATCACACCTACAGGTTTTTTCTAACACCATTATTGCATCAACTCTGGATTCAACACAAATTGCATAAAAAAATACTCAGAAATGCAACTTTATGCTTAATTTTCCTTATATTTGTCCTCCATCTTGAGAAAAAAATGCACAAAAATATGTTAAAAACACCATTTTAATTGGAGTGGGTCATTAATGTGTTTTTTTTTAAATCATGTCTGGCAACTTCTTTATAACCCAGCCACTCAGAGTGTGAAAAATGTAGATCACACTTGCAGGGAGGGATGGAAAAAGTCCACATTTTAGAGCACCGCCCAGTTAATTTTTCATGACCGTACCTCTTAAGAGACTCGTAAGTTGGATTTAATGTTTGCCTGACAGTTATTGGCTTTTGGTGTTTACCTCTTATCGCCCAAACTAGAGAGGCCAATTTATACTCTGAATGCACAGAAAGCCACATCAAAAATGAAGATCTTGACACCCTGAAAACGCACAAAAGCCTCCTGTAATGCCACTCTGGGTATAATTGGTTGGGCTTTTTTGTGTTTGGAGGGCAGAAAGCTTGTTAAATTCAGTATTTGTTCACCATTCAGCATTTAAAATTACAAACTGACACCTTTTTTTGTTTCAGCTTGTGGGCAGTTTTCTTCTGAATGATGGAGTTCGGCACGGATGCTTTTGTTTATTGTTTTGCGCCATTACCGACTCCCGGAGTGGAATTTTTACTCTGTCCGGTTCGAATTTTCATGATAAACAACCGAGCTGCAGCGAGCGCTCACTGACACATATTCTGGCACATTTGATAAAGAAAATCTTTAAAAGGGAGCTTACAGTGGAGAAGTTGTCTCAAATGGTTCAAAGGATTTGAAGTGGAAGAAGAGAGGATTGATGTTTGCGCTGCAAACCCCTGAGTAGAACTGGCCCAGGGTCTAATCAGAGACCAACAACACACCCCTCCTCGGTGCCCCCTCCTTCCACGCAGCCACTGGATTTTCTCTCACTATTCAGGGCTGATAGATGAGCCTCTCTTTGTATTTCAGCCATGCACTTTCTTAAACCTGAAAAGCCAATTCATCTTGGGCAAATGCAGAAAAGAGGATGGAGTATAGAAAAACTTCAAAACGCTGTATTTTTTTCTTTTTTTTACTCTTTGCAGACACTTAAATGTCATTCACTGCCTCCCTGCATACCTTCTTCTCCTCCATTAATTGTATTATTGTCTTGGCTACACCTACAGAGGCTGGGGAGATTGCGTCTTGGCTCTTCCCTTTTTCCGTCTTGTACGGTTGCCCTGAGGTGCACAACACCATTCAACAAAGCAACACAAAAAAATATGACACATGTCAACATTTCAGTAAACAGCAAAACAGAAAACACAGCACTGCTGTCACAGCAGCTCTACAGGCTGGACCCAAAAGTAGACAACAAAAATGATGAATGGTTTAAAGGAGGTTTATTGACATCTTGCAAACAGTTATGATGTATGGTGCAGACAGAGTGATCGAGGGAGTGAAGGGCTGGTGAGCAGGCAGAGATTGACTGATGAGCTGGCAGGGAAGAAGGCATAGAGTCTAAGGAGAACCCGGAGCACAGGAGAAAATACTATTACAAGGCTTATAGGAACAAGATTAACAGGTATACCTGACTAGATACTTGCAGCAGACCGGTTTTGCCCAGCTGGCTGGAAACAACAACCTGACAATGAGCGGTGAGAAGGCTGGAGCTGATGGACTGAACTGTGCCCAGATAAAGTGATGGGTTGCAGCCGGGGCCAAGTAATTGACAGGGAGTCAGGATGCCACGCCCACAACTGTAAGAGCAGGAAAAAAAACCCACACAGAAGCAGATAACCGCACACAGAGAAGAAAATAAAGTGGGAGAAAAAAAAGGAAAGACAGATCTGAAGCCTGCTGTGATCCTGACACCAACAGGATATTGCATTTTAGCTCATCCAATGACGTTTTTGACCAAAAAAATATATCCAATACACAGTATTTGGTAATCCCCCTCGAGTCCCCCTCAACTGCAGAAGTGGCAAAATGTCTTCAAGTCCCTGAAGGTGTGATATGGTCTCTACTCTGACACCAGGATGTAAGCCGCAGGTCATTTCTAGCCCTAATTCTGTATGCTGGGGCCATCTTTAATCACCCTTGATACCCAATTAAATTTGGGTCTGGCAGCACTTTCACAACACTTTCATTTTGCGTTTTTGTTTGTCAAGCCTTTCCTGAATCCTTCCTACTTTGTGTCAGGGTACATCATCTTGCTGAAAATACTATTTCTATGAAATGGTATGTAATCTGTAACCATAGTTTTTCATGCATGGGTGCTCTGCAACAAGCATGCATCCACATGGATTCACCTTTTATCAGAACATTGGACAAAGTACTTCACTTCCCTTTTTGTGGTTTATCCTGTTTTTTTTGGCCATTATTGCTCAGTATTCTTAGCTCAAAGCACTTTAAGTAAGCAATGACCAACACGACTAACATTTCTCAGTATGAGTTTTGTTCTCGCCAAACTTGCTAAGACTCTTTCGTAATTGGAAAACTTCTGTTTTCAAAACAAAATGTTTATGTTCTGTTTCTAGAACAGAGAGGTCATTAAGTATATATCTAGGATGCCCTGTCAAAGGTCATGCTGTGCAGATGATTGAATGACTATTTTTTTTTAAGTTCCCAGAACAGGAATCGGCAACTTCAGGCCTCGAGGGCCGCATTCCTGCATGTTTTCCAACATACCCTGCTCTGGCATGTTCCAATTGGCTAGACACAGGTAATCAGTCACAAGTAGGGTTTGGATATCATGAAATCAAGCAGACAGTAACCCATCTCTGTCCTGGAAGGTCTGGATGACTGAACAATGGGGTTTGGAGGCTGAACACAGACAGACTTTGGTTACACCTTTATTGTGCAAGAGCTGAACAAAATCCACTGAAGTGTTTCATTGTGGATGGTGGTCCTAATTACTCATCAGTTGGCATTCCTTTTGCATCAGGTACAGCCTTGAGGCACTAATGTTTAGAGCAGATCTTGGTCTTAATCAGCTTATGGAGTTTTTAAAATAACGTTTTTTATTTATTTGTTGTTTTATGTTTATTTTTGTTTATACTGTTTTTATTCTATGGAAGCTTTTTTTCAGTTCCATTAGATTCTGATTTTTTTTTAACCTTTGAATTTTCATTCTGGATTTTTTTTAACCCTTGATTTTCAAACAGGAAACTTTTATACCCCCAAAATATTATTTTCTATCTTAAATATTTCAGTGTTTTTAATAGATTCAACATTTGGATAGCCCAGAAATAAGAAAGAATGGAAGAAACCTCACTTTTTCTGTTAGTATTTTTTCATTTAATTTTTTTCCATTTCTGGGCCATCAAAATGTTGAGTCTCTAAATTAAAAACACTGAAATATTTAAGGTAGAAAATTATATTTTTAAGCAAAAAAATGTAGTTGTTTGAAAATCAAGGTTTAAAACAGAATAAAAATTCAAAGGTTTAAAAAAATGCATAAAGAAATTAAAAAAATTAAAAAAAATCCAGAATCTGATGGAACAGAAAAACTTCCATATTATTCTGGTGTTTGTGAATGTATTGACCTTTGGATTAAATACTAAAGTAAGTTTTTTTTATCTCCTGGAGTTAAACACAAACCATTGAAAGAAATCACCCAGAAAATCAAGTCACTAAATTTTAATCATAAAAAACATATACCCCAGCTTTACTGCAGCATCATCTGTCTCTGTAAAGTCACACAGATGGTACCCAGTTCCTTCTAACCCTTTTTAAGCAGCACAAGTTCCGCCTCCGATTCACCTCTGAGACTAACTTCAGAGGCAGGTCAGACTGAATGAAATATTACACCACTGGAGATGAGTCATTTCAGGCAGCACAGTAATGCTCCGAGACACCCATAGGTGGATTGGAACAGCTGCATGCAAGAGGTAAAAATTGAAGAGTGTCTTGAGGGAAGTGGATGAACTTTTTTAGGTGGGCAAATCCCTATGTGAGTGGGGAACCATTCCAGTGGATTAAAATGGCCGGACAGTGGAACATTTACTTTTATAAGTATTCATTGTGTGAGTGTTAATGGAGGGAGGACGGTAAAGTGTGCGCTGGGTTTTTTTCTTTTCAATTATTAATTTATTCATCGTATTTTCCAGAGTATAAGTCATACTGGATATAAATTGTAAGGGCAAAAAATGTCAAATCAATAAGAAGAAAAACATATATGAGTCGCACTTTTGGGAGAAAACTCTGACGTTTCAGAACAGATCCCCCAAAATACATACAAGAATGCTAGTCTTTTGAACTGTATGAGAAAAATATCACAGTTTAAGAGGAAAAGAATCAGATTCTCTTCCATGTTTGTTTTGGACGACTCTTCTTCTGCTGCTATCGGTAGCAAATACTTATACTCAGATGGAGTGCCCTCTAGTGGTTGTTAGAGGAAACAACCGCAGAAGAAAACTGGTGTTTACTGGGAAAATAACAAATATATTTATATCTAAAGAAAAAAAAACCCTAATAAGTTGCTCCTGAGTGTTCTTAACTGTACAGTGCTTCAAGCTGTGCAAGAATGAGATCCATTTTTTTTATAAATAAAGTATTGATCAGGAATAAGTACAAACTCAGCAGGAAAAGGGAATGTCCGAATTCCTTTCCTACTATATAGTGCACTTTATAGTGCGGTTGCCATTTTGTATTACTGTCCTATCCACAATTCCAAAATTGAGGGCCTTAGAAATTTCCCAGAAGTCTTCGCAAAAAACTGATGTGCATCGATGCTCACTAGATTGGTGACTATAGACCACAATGCATTGCACTCGAATGACTTTTGCAAAAAAAAAAATTGTTTAAATTTTATTTTTCAATAAAAGCATCAACATTTCCATCATCAGAACACAGTGAGGTCATAAATAGATGTTGTAAAATGCTTTTATTGATTAGTTTTTCACGTCGTACTTGCTGTTTAAAAAAAAAGAAAAAGTAGTTAGCATGCTGTCCAAATTGTTTTTAAAATCTTGGGCACTGTATAGCCTACACTATATAGTTTTTTAATAGTTAGCGATTGGTGTGGGAATTTAAAATAGACCTAAATCTAATACTAGTAACAGTACATACAATCATATGTCTGCATTATTAACAATAAAAACAAGTTAGAGCCGTGTTGTATGGTTACTCGCTACCTCGAGACCTTTTTGACCCTCTCTCACTGGCTGAGAGGTTCCTATGCGCCCCTTGCCCTGCCTTTCGGCTCTTGCCCTCCTGGTCAGAGCTGCCAATGAAAAATGAATAAAAGAAAAACAAAACAACATATTTTTTTCAAAATGGCGGCTCATCATTTCGTTTTATCTCCATAGCAGCCATTTTATGTTTCGGTCGCCTGGGTGTAGATGAACATGTCTGTTATTTTAAAATGAATTGGCAAATGTTAAATATTGGACTTCCTTGGCAACAAAGGTGTTTTTGTTTTGTTTGTTTAAAGTCCCACTCCAACTATATTTCAACCATTGTAAAATCCTTCCCAAGGGTCTATTATGTATGGGTATTTTTTAGCAAAAAACAAAAATCCAGTGTTTTTTTTTAAGACATATTCTTTCGTTTACACTTTGTCCTGCTAGCTTACTACCCCAAGATAGCATCAGCATAGCAAAAAGTGAGGACTTTTTGCTTTAGCATGCCTTTTTTAAAGTTATAAAACCAATTTGATTTTCTAAAACCGAGCGTTAGCAGCTCTACACTGACATAGCTAGCCAGCGACAATTGATGATGTCATCGAGTGGGACCAACTCTCCGTCTGGAGGGCTAAATGTAGGGGTAGGGAGAAGCCGTAGGGGTAGCAGAAGAATTGAGATCTGGCCATAATCTTAAATTCTTGTATATACGTACTCCATCATGAGAAACAAAAACATGTTAAAACACCAGAAAAACAATAATCACTGAAATGGGTCTTTAGCCACGCCTACATTCCTAATATGTTAATATTGTATGTTGCATCGTTTTGTTCAACTCGAGCCAAGGATTCATTAAACTTCAATTGGAACATCTCTGACGTGTGTTTTTGGTTTTGTTAGTGAATTGAAAACATTTTGTTGTTGTTGTTTTTGTATGGAAGTTTTTCTGTTCCATCAATTCTGAATTTTATAAATCTTTGAATTTTCACTCTGAATTTTTAAAAGTTTTTTAGGGTCCATGTACACAGTTCTATATTCGATCTTTGATCCGATCAATATCATTTTGGACATGTAACCGCAGATAATGAGAACCACCGGGCGGGTTGGCTGCCATCTTGTGCTCCAGTAGAACAAAGCACACACTGACATCATGTCAGTGTCATGATTTGATTGGCTGGATATCAATGTGCTTTTAGATCGACTAATTATTCTAATGAGACAGAAAATGCGATGATTTTTTTTCCATTGAATTATTGGGCCATCAAAAATCAAGGAAGAAAATTCAAAGTTTTGAAAAATTCAGAATTGATGGAACAGAAAAATCTCTCTTATTTTTGTGGCCCAGAAGAGATTTTGGGCCCAGGCATTTTTGGACAATTGTTCTCGCTGTGATGTCATCAGTTATTTTATTTTATTTATGTTATTTTAATTTAATTTAATTTAATTTAATTTAATTTAATTTAATTTAATTTAATTTAATTTAATTTAATTTAATTTAATTTAATTTAATTTAAGTTTAGTTTAAGTTTAGTTTAAGTTTAGTTTAAGTTTAGTTTAAGTTTAGTTTAGTTTAGTTTAGTTTAGTTTAGTTTAGTTTAGTTTAGTTTAGTTTAGTTTAGTTTAGTTTAGTTTAGTTTAGTTTAGTTTTGTTTTGTTTTGTTTTGTTTTGTTTTATTTTTTTATTTTTTTATTTTTTTATTTTTTACTTTTTTTTTCTGAGTGGTAGGTTCCAGAAATAAAATGTTTGCCTGGTAGTAAGTAAATGTCAATTATGAAAACAATATGATCTAGGACTGCAACAGGCCAAAAAAAAAATTAAAAAAAAGAAAAAAAAGAAAACACACCTTCTTGGTTGCTCAAAACTAAGTCAAAGTGGACCCCCACCCCACTCCAAAAAAAGAAAAGTTGGTGAAAAAGGATTCCGCAATAATCTTTTCAGAAACAAACCGATAAGACGATGATACTACCAACCAATAATAACAGTTCAGAAACCCCAGAAGAATCTCAAACGATGGGAACATCAGACGAAGAAACACAAAAGATATCAAGGGGCTTTTAGAGAAGCTACAAAAGATGCAAGGGATGAAAGCAAAAGTGATCTCTGTAGTAAATGTAGCACTTGGGGCTGTAACCCCTTCAAGCTGGAAGACTCCAGAAACTCCAGGGTCTTTGGCAGAGGTGGAGATGGATGACAGTCTACAAGGTCGAGTGAAGGACAAATATGCCATCATACACATATTCACACACAAAAAAAGAAAGTATTATTTGTGTTTTGCTTATCTTGTTGTTTTCCTATCTTGTTTACTTTTTGCTGATAATTTCACAATGAATAATGAATAGCGGCGAGGCAAAAGCATGACGCAGAAAAGTTGAAAATGTTCCTTTGCCTGGCGGTGGAGACTGGATTAATCTCTTCTTTTCAGGTACGGCGCTTTTTCAGGCATCCAGGCAGAGCAGTTTATCTATGCTTGCTGTCAAATAGAAGCCAAGCGTTTGGTCGGGCGGACAAATAATCAGTGTAATAAATCATCCATTTTTCTGTGTAGTCGAGCATCAGAGAAGCTATAGCGCCGACAAGCTGCTTGAAGTTTAGGCACTTTCATTACACACGTGTCAACAACACGCCCAAAGTTTAATGGTCATGCTGTAAACTCCGGGGCAAATTTTTTCACACTTCACGTAGCAAAATGAAAGGCTTTTTTTTTTTTCCTAAGAAGATTATTTGCCATCCAACGATGCAACATACATCCCTTCATTCTTCAGAACGTCTTCACTGAGCCCATGTGTTTGGGGGGAGAAAGGGTGTCGCGTTTAATTAGCAAAATCTCACTGCAAACGTGGACACCTTGTTGACACATCCATTCCGCATGAGCTGCTGCTGATTTTTTTTTAAATGCAATTTACATAATTATACCTCATTCAGCCCTGTGAAGTGCATGCCTCGAACATCATGTTGCTCACAGCGACGCAACATGAGAAAATGCAACAATTATAATGCTAACGACGAGCGAATGCTACGCGTTAAAGCTGCTTCTTCCATCTGCACCGTAGGAGACATAAGGGGCGAGCTGCAACACAAATAACATGCACGCTCAAATATGGGCTAACACATGCAATAACAACACTTTGCTGTGAAATAAAGAGAGTCTCACTGCCTGTGAAAGATGACCTACATTTCCTAAAATGCTTTGCATTTTCTGTACACATTTTGCACGATCTAATTTCATAATGCCAAACCCATAATGAACCGCCCCATTCCAAAATCTAAATCTTCATTTATATGCACAGCGTTGGCCTGTTACCAATGCAGAAAGTCAAGCAGCAGCTATCTTCCCCACAGAACAATGAAGCATGACAGTCTGAATTGCCAGAACATCCTGTCAGAGGGCTTTTCCAAAGCTCCCAGAACTGAGTTTCCACCTGAATCACGCCTTGTTCATCTAATAACTTTGTTTATGTCTGCAGTGGGACACGTCTGGAGAGACGCCACGAACATCCGGATACAGCTCTCAGTCCAAACATAAAGAATAGAGTGGAATTTTCAACAGCTTCATTGTCTCCAGACCCAAGGAGAAGAATCAATAAAATATAACATTGGCTTCTTTTCTGAGTTTAAGACTTCCAGAGGGGTTTGAAGTCCCTCTGTGACGTTGCCGGCTTTCTTCTCGTTTATGAAAAAAACACCAGAGCTTTGGTTTGATGCTTGAATTAATCAGCAGAGACCATCTCCAGAACAAAAAGATCTGATGTTGCCTGTGGGAATCTGCAGCCGTTTGAGATTTCACAGCCTGCATTTAAAATCTTGTTTTGAGGAACGGCGTCTCAACGGCTCGTAATAAGCTTCGACGATCCATAGTGCCTTTCATTTGGGGTTCACGAAACACAAACCGTTTCTCTTTTTGTTGTTGTTGTTGTCTTCTTTTCACAGCATATTCTCAATGTCTTCATCAATGAGTCAAACTGATTGGCTTCAAAGACTTGTTGAAAATTCTCGTTGACTCAAATAACCTTGCTGCATTGTGTTTTAAACACCACTTGCATGTGGGGCTTAAAATTCTTCTGATGTGTGTCACATCTTGCAACACAATGGGGCAATTACACGCAACAAGGTCAACATGTAGACACTGATGGAATACAAAGGATCCAGATAAATGGAGAGACTGTGACCTCATTACCACTTCATCTCAGAGGTAATAGGAATCCTCAAAAAACAGAAAGGAAAGGTTATTGCCTGGTAGTCTCTGATTTCTTGTATAAAGCTCTGATAATGGATTTAAATTGTAACTTTATGCTCATTTTGGGGTAGAACACAGTGAAATAAATGCATTTATTAATCATTTAAGTCAGGGTGTCAAACTCATTTTGGTTCAGGGGCAACACTGAACCGGTCTGATCTCAAGTGGGCCGGACCAAAAACGTAAACCAATCTCTGCGGTGAGGCTGGTGGGGAACCTAACTGGATTTTACCCAGACGTGGCACACGCCTTCAACCGAATGCTGTTTATTTCTTAATCTCTTTTTTTTTGCCGGTATTTATTTATTGAGCTGTTGTTAGCATTTCTGTGGTCAAATTAGCCGTCACTGGATTTTTTGTGTGAGTTTCGTACAATAGTTACAGTAGCTGAGAACACTGGAAAATCTCCGCAGACATTCTTGATGTGACCACTGAAATGCCAACGTCAATAAACATTGGAGAATTAGCTAAAAGAGTCTTTGGTGAACTGGAAGGAGAAAGAATCAGGATTTTGGAGGAAGTTCACTCCATAAAGCTTTTCACTTCCTCGCCCGAGCTGACATCCGGATCAAAACGATAAAGCTGGACATTACTCATATTGTTTGACATTTTTATGTAGTAGCGGTGAAGATTTACGCTAGCAAGACACAGAGCTATCATAATCAGATGGGGGGGATCAGGGGTGGGGCTACTCCAAAAGCCACGCCCCTTCAGAGGAGATTTGGGAAACAGAGGCTTCACATCAGCATGAAAAATGGCTTTTTAAAACATTTAGGTTGTGGAATTTTGGTTAAAAAACTTCATAATCAGAATTCAAACACTACTGGGAGTATTTTTTTAACTTAAAAAAATAGTCATTGTGGGACTTTAAGTAACCATAACTCACCACAGGAATGGGGAAGAAACTTTTTTTTCTTTTTCCAACATCCTTCCATATATTTTTTTCTCTTCCAGGTTAAACCATCTGGCCGGGTGGATGCAGTATGTTTGACGCCCCTGATTTCAGTGGACAAAAAAGTGAAAAATGCCATCAGTAGGTCTGTAGATGGTTTTGTTTAGCCAGAAGAAATCCAAAATATATCTATTTTTTTGCATTTACCTTTACAGTGTTGTGCAATAGTAAGCTAAGTGGAAGTTGACAGCTGAACAGACAGAGTCATTTCTTTTAGAAGTGAATCAGATTGACACCCTCCCTCTTCCCGAAACAGTGGGGGGGCACAGAGACACATCCAGAGAGGGGGAACAAAGTCTGTCTTCTGAAACACACAGAGTTCTTTAAAGCAAGTGAATAATACAAAGCTGTACTGAGCTCCGCAACATTCTAATTCCCCCCCTTTTTTCTCATCTTTGCAAAAGAATGCAAAGCTAAATGTCTTGCACAAATTCCAGCTACCAGTGCATTTCTGCAGCCACATTGTAGACCGGGGTGATTATGGAGCTTAAAATGCAAAGACATCCCTTGAAACTGAATGCATTTACAATCCCATTAAATATGGAATTGTGTCTGTGGGCCAACGGTAAATTTGAAATATCTTCCCCTGCCACAATTTCTTTTCTCATACATTTTCCTGTTTGCCGCCCGCTTCCCTTACTTTCTCGGTGAATGTGTTTGAGGCTGTGAATAATTTGCCCGTAACTTTAATGGAAGTAGCTCCGGCTGGCATAATTATATAACATTAATCACAAAATGCGGACATTTGTTGGGGACGATAATTCTGACAGTTGATTGCTTTTACTGTGAAGGAAAATAGTTTTAAATTGCCATGCAGCGAGATGTAAGATGGAGCATCAAAATAATCTGGAACTCCTAACTTCCTGGTGCATAGGAGGCGACCTTGAACTATAGTGTAGAAAAAAACATATTCTCCAACCATATACCTTCATAAATAAAAAAAAAATGTGTCTCTATATCAACATCCTTTCTTGGACATTTCTTTAATCTAAAGTCACATTAGCTTCTCCGTGTCCCAGTTCAAACTCATGCTGCTTTGTTGTATCATAATCCATCTATCACAACCGTCATTTGACCTGGTTTAATGTAATCCAAGGAGAGTCGCCCACGCCGAATCTGCGAATACCTTTGTTCTCATTAAAGTGAAAATCAGCCTGCAGAGAAAGCGGCTTGGCTCTGAAATGAAAAGAAAAATACATGTGTGCCAGCAAGAGCAAGAAATCGTTATTTCTTTTTTCAAATTGAGCGCAAGGTGTATTTCACAGTTTAATGCCAACCATTAGTAAACTTTAGCTTTTTTTTGCTTAAAGAGTAAATGAATAAATGTACATTACATCAGTTTTAAAGTATTTGAAAGTCATTTGCAAGTCACAATTTTGCAAAAAGAAAAAAAAAGTATTAGTTTTACGCTTACCATGTCTGTTTTGAATATGGTTTTGTTTTGAAATTCCTCCTGTTAACTTACTGTCAAAAATATGTCTCAAAACATAGATTGTTTGAACTGACCAACAGTAGTGGCATTAAAAAAAATTGCGACGGTCGGCTGCCTTTAGCTCCAAGTTAATTGTTTTTGTTCCTTTTATTATCAACCTATTTTGACAGACGTGCACATTTTTTTTTACATAAGTGTAGACGTATGTCTGCTTCTCCTTTTTGATTGTTTCCTAAACCACTTCCGGGTCTGAAGTGATCCACTGGTTCAATGTTTACACAATCAGCTATTGTCACCTTGCAATGACAAAATCCAGCCTGAGATGGCCTTATTATTATCTGTTTTATACCATGATCCGGGTGAATACTCGATTCTGATTGGCTCCTGGGTGTAGATTAAGTAAGGGTAATGCCCGACTATGTATGCATTATTATAATAAGCCTGATGTTTCGTGGAGGACAGTTGTTTCTGCAAAGTTCGCACTCTTCTTATACCATGGTCACTTACAAAAGTAATAAGCATTCAATGGATTTTTAGTACTTTATTCTTGTTATGTCTTTGGTTTAGATCGCTTTTTTCTCAAAAAGTGGACTATTTGATACGTAATGCGGTCCATTGTCACAACAATGCGTTTCTGAGCTGTAAGCAACGTCGACTGCAGCAGCAAAGGAAAGTGATATAAACGCCGATCATCACGACAGGTTAAATATAGCATCAGTTCAGAGAATAAAATCACCTCTTACTGCTTGTTTTTGTCCAGAAGATGAAGCAAAAATTTGTTTTTAAGAAGCTTGTGCAGTTATACAGATCATTTGGGCTCATTCAAATTCAAATAACTTTATTTATCTGAAAGGAACTTTATTTGCAGAAGCACAAGTAAAGGCCCACACGTACAGAACTTTGTTCAAACACATTCATCAGCATAAATACATAAAAATAGGAGTAAAGATAGATCAGCCAATATAATCAATAATAGATCAACAATCAGTTACAGTCAATCTTATCAGCTATTTAGCAGTCAGTTGAAGTGGGAATGAAAAGGATTGTTGTTCTCTTGGTTTTAAATGAGATTTGACTGGAACTTCTTTTTTAGGTGTAGTTTATCTCTGTGGTTTATCACTTTTTATTCAATTTTCAACAGTTATGGTAACAAGATAATTCCCCCGTTATGGGATCTATAAAATATGTTTTAAAAAGTTCTATTATTGTTTAGTTTAATAGACCAAATTCCAAATGCATATTGAAGTCTAACAATCTATATTTTGTGAATTAATGTAATTCCCTTGATGTGACATATTTAAGTTATCAGGAGAAATTTTGTATTTAAAGTTAAAGCCCAATTTGTTGTCACACCTGTTACATTTGTTTCATTCTCCAGGGGAGTGGTGAGCTGCAGACACAGCCGCGCTCTGGAACAATTTGGTGGTTTAACAGCCCCCCCCCCAAGCAGAAAGGCATTGGATCCCATTTTTTTGTCTTTGGTATGACTCTACCTGGATTTGAACCTACAACCACTCTCAGGATGGACACTCTACCACAAGGCCACAATTTGTGCACAACTTTGTCTTGCTGCATACATTTCTACTGCATACGTTATCTTACCCCAAAAAATTTACATTAAAAATACTTCTCAAACTGTAAAACTGAAATCCTTTTGACAGCACAAAAAAAAAAAAAAAAATCCGAGGTCCTTAGAGACAGAGCAGGAAACAAGAAGGTTTACCGAATTGAAGCTTGTGAACATTTGCAGACGTGGGATTCATTAAAATGCAGAGAAACGTTGCTCACAAAAGTTTGCTTAATGATCCAATATGAAGTGGCTCTTATGAAAATACACCTAATATCCAGAAGGATTCATTACGGATTTCATTATAAACATTAGTTATTTAAAGAAGAAAAATACGCCTCCGTCTAAAAAAATCGAGAGCATGTGGGCGGCTGGGGGTCAGGAGTCTGAGGGATCATCTGCCAGCTGGAAGGTCACAGATTTGAACCGCGACTTCCTCAGTCCATAGTTGTCCTTGGCCGCGACACAGAAGCCCTCATCCACGATGATGCATCCATCAGTCTGCGTATGATAAAAAGAAGACTGGGTGCACTAAAAAGCTGCACACAGCCTGCCGTGGCTGAATAGGACTTGTTGTATAAGGCACCTTGAGTAGTAAATAGGACTCTGTGCTCCAAATACATCTTTTAAGAAATGTTTTTTTTAAGTCCTGGGCTTTCATGTTGTTTGAGTGCTCTGTCACGAGCATTTGACTGAAAAAAAGATGGATTTCTACATTTGAAAATAAACTTACAATGAAAACTAAAGTGAATCTAGGGACACCTTGAAGAATCATTTTTGGAGATAAAGAAGTAGTTTTTTTTACTCTTTACCTTTTAAAGTTGTGATTAAAACTTCTTAAACACTTTACAGTTTTCACACCTTTTCTAAATTGAAAACATGAAGACAAAGTGCTGCGACTTCGGACCAAACAGCCTTTATAAAGCTCATTATACAACAATTAGTCGTGTAAAAAATAAATACATGCAAATTAAAGCAATAAACAGTCAAAACCAAGTTTGAAATACAATCAGAACGCGTTTCAAAGTTAAGGAAAAAAATCAAATTGTTAAAAAAATATTGGAATAAAAAGCTGAAATGAATGAACTGCTTCAGAAAAAATATTAATCAAAAAATATAAAATAAATAAAAGAATAAGAAAGCTTTTCACATTTCAACCTGAGTCTTTTTTTTTACCATACATAATACTTATTTTGCAAGGTAATTATTTGTCTCATAACTGCAAAAATGATTGTAAATTAAAAGTTTTACTGTAGATCCTAGCTATCAATTTATATGGTCACATGGTAAGAATAAAAACTGAGGATTATGTTCTTTTATAGAAATATTTTTGTCTTCTTTTTAAGAAAAAAAAAACTTCGAAAATGACTAATCAAATTAAATTAACCTTTATAAAGCACTTTTCATTCTGAGGCATTAAAACAACAGAGACAAAAACTTTAGATAATATTAATAATAATTAAATTAAATGTAAAGTAAATAATAACATTAAAATAAATAGGATATTTGTGTAATAAAATATGGATATTTTAATACAAATACTATTAATACAATTATCTAAAAGAGGATTTGTGGATCCATAGAAAGAGCTCTATTGCTTACCAAGTGTATTTGTCTAATTTCAATTCAAATCAACTATTTATAACAAATTAAAGACACAAAGACGTAATTGGTGTGGTTCGCTGAGAGAGAATGACTTATTTTTACTCCAAATATTCTAAATCAAGCAACGTTTCATTTGCTAAGTTGGCAGATTTAATTGCACATTACAGTTTTCTAGCAACGCTTCATGAGCAGATATTGTTTCTCTCATTACAAGTGACAATTAGATGAGAAACTCGATAAACCAAGAAGGATTTTTTTATAATGACTATGTGGCGTTTCTCTAAAAATGACACTTGAGATGAAACTCCTGGAGCCGTAGATGCTGAAATCGGTTGAATTTAAATCAAAACTGTCCTCATTTTTACGACTGTCTCTGGCAGTTTTGAGTTGATAAGTGTTGAAGCTCCAGCTGAACCCAGATTTGCTCTAATTTTTTTATCCCTGATCTGTGTGAACACATTAAAAGTGACTGTGTGTTTACAGAGCTCCTGAAATTATGTCATGCAGATGTGTATGTTTAAGTACACAATGCAGCAACAAGAGTTGTTGAATTGTGTGAAGTGTGATTATATATAGTGTTCCAGGTTAACTGTAATTACACAATTTGAAAGGTATTGAAGACCATATTACATAATTCTAGCTTGTGTTATAATGATAAGGAGATTCAATATAACGGTCATTTTGCTGTTGTGTTTCATTGTGTTAATAAATGCTTATGATTACACATTTTGAGATACGGATGCATAAATATGTGTTAATGGAAACATGTAAACATGTAGGGTTTTTCGTAAGTATATACAAAGGTCTACATGCTTGGAAATATCTAAAAGTGTACTTCTGCGTCTGAATTGTATTTATTAACTGTGCAAAATGTATCTAATCTGATCAAAGACTGGGTTACAACAGCAATGTGAATTCCTTGTGTTGTCCCAGGCACGTTAATGCTGAGAGTGGGGTCATCTGGAACCCACAAGACGGCGCACTGAACTTTTTTTGTTCAATAAATTTTGATTTTCTTTGGTGACAGATATGAATTCCTGTCCACCTTTATGATGGGAGGAGCTCGACTAGCTGGAGCTCCGTGTCTGCGATGAATGTAAGGTAAGATTCAATAATTGGATCTTGATAATTAATGATCATTAATTAATATTCAATTAAGTATCAATTAAGATGCTTTTGACACAGACTAATGACAATAAATGATAAAACAAGCAAAAAATAATAATAATAGTATTCAGATACAAGCTGTCTCTAAGTTTCACCCCAATATAGTTTTGTAAAAAATAAGAAAATAGTCGTGTTACAGCTGATTTTTCATGCCAGATAGTAAATTGTCATTCTTCCTTTATATTTCTCTTTTAAGTAAATCTCTTTGGACCCTTTAGCTTCTTAAATGATGACCAGTGCTGCAGCTTCGCCTTATCAGATTATTCTTTTATATTAGAAGCTTTTATTGTACCGAGCTTTGACTGTTTGGCCTACTAATTAATTATCATCGGAGTGAAGTAACAGAGAACTTGGCTCCAAAAGTCAGGAAAAAAATTGTTTTTTTTTGCCTTTGATCCAAATGCTGAGAAAAAAAAAATAAAAAAACACTGTTTCAGTCTTTGTTTTTTTTAGACATCCTCCAGCAGGAGAACAAAAACAAATGAAAACATATTTAGATGGAGGGAAAAAAGAGATTTTAATTAGGAACATGAGGAATTTGACAGAACACTTTGGAAACAAATAATCCACACACAATTAATGGAAACTAAACGGAACCCTGAGAGCAATTCTGCAGCTTTGTTTTCTTTATTAATGAATTTCAAAAAGAAACATTTCACAAAGCAAACTCCTGCAACCAAATGAAACTTGACAGGTGTGCTAATGGTTCTGCAGAGTCAATAGAACCGGGAAAGTTTTCAGTCCTGCAAGAAATCTACTAACAAGTAATGTGATTGTTGCAACTCTGTCAGTCAGAATAATGGACTTGACTGGAAAAAGTAGTAGGACTTCGTAAAACTTTAAAGCCTTTATATAAGAAAGGCCTTGTTCTTTGATGCAGACATATTTAAAGACCCAATCCAATCATCTTTTGATCTTTTTTAAAAGCTTTTCTAGTGGTCTTTTAATTATGAATATGATGTTTTTAGCCAAAATTAAAAAATAAATAGGACATAATTTCTGCAGAGCAGCAGGAGTTCATTTGAAATTCTCCTTTGAGCTGTGGTGGGCGGGTCTGTAAGGGCAGAAAATCCCGCCCCTTCACCTGCCCATTGCTGAGAGCTCTCTGTTTACACATAACATTAGCAGTGCAACAACAATGGATAGACGAGGAAAACAAAGATCTAGTCGTCTACAAGTGATGCATCGGAATAGGGCGGAGCAGGGAGGTTTTGACCCGCCCAATGTTTTTCTACATCACAAATACAATCTTAACTTTTCCGTTTTCTCCTCATTCAAAAAGAAAAGAAAGAAATACTCAGAAATCCAATTTTAATCTTAATTTTCCTAAAATATGTACTCAATCATAAGAAAAATACCTAAAAGACACGATAAAAACACCAAAAACAGGATTTTCATTAGAGTGGGTTTTAAGTAAAGGATTTTGCTTTTATCTCCTGCTGACTTTCTCAAAGGAATTTCAAGAAGAAAGTTTGCAGTTAAACAGAGGACTTTGCTCTCATTTAGCATCACAGTCTTCAATGAGGTCAAACACTGATGTGAGTGATTAGATCTGCCTCTCACTGGACTTTCCATATTTAACCCAAAGCTGGTGGAACCAGCAGTGATCTGAGCTGGTCAGTCAAGGACATATATTTTCCAAATCGAATCAGATTTGTCATGCTGCAAAGTGAAGTAATCATTCTCAGACCAATGCGACAGAGCCAGATGTGTCTTCTGGCTTAGCATGATACAGAATCAGATAAAAATTAAAGACTTGAACAACATTAAAACATACATCATCATTTTACTTCAGTTTTCTGTCATATTAAGACACATAGCAGCAAATCCACTAATTAAAGTGAATATAAGAGCAACAAAATGGTTGTTTAGTTGATGTTGAACTGTTCAA
>NC_050532.1:20563657-20576334 GCF_002922805.2 Oryzias melastigma
AACAACATTAAAACATTCATCATCATTTTACTTCAGTTTTCTGTCATATTAAGACACATAGCAGCAAATCCACTAATTAAAGTGAATATAAGAGCAACAAAATGGTTGTTTAGTTGATGTTGAACTGTTCAAATGTCTTAAAATAACAAGAAGATAAAAACAAGCAGCAGCTGATTAATATTTGTTGCTGTTGTTGAAATGTTTAAGCCCATTTTCTAATATGTTATTGTTTATCATTTTGTAATTAGATTATGATTTTTTTTAAGCAATCAAAACAAAAATAAAACTAGTGCACTATAGTCACAAATATGACTACCACCAGATGATGTGGAGGCATCAGCAGAATCCTCAAGATTTCATGCTGTCGCACGTTTTTGTTTTAATCGTTTGAGTTGTCATGAATTATGAATGTAGATTGTGGTCGTCAAATGTTGGGGATGGTGCAATTACAAATTCGGGCAAAAACTGGAAAGTCACAGATTGCCGGCCGGCACGATCTCTAATGGACGATGTGAAAATATCTCTGGACCGTGGTCGACCATATCAATCCTCGAACCACCTGCCAGGTAGTCCGAGGATTCAGCTCTTAAACACACATTATAATCTGGTCAATTTACAAATCTACACCTTTTTAGACAACATTCCTCCTAAGAAAGTTCTGTCTTCTTCATATTCTTCTCAATCAACCGCAGTTCGTCAAGACTGGTCTCTAAGTCGCTGTGCCGCTATCGACGTCTTGATGAGTTTTGTGCAGCATCAATGTTGTCTCCCAATCCCAATCACCAAGTTGACATCCAGTCATCGTTGGCCCCCAGCCCATGTCAACAGCCCTCCACAACTGCCAGCGCTTCTACTGTATAATTTCTAACTATTAGTGGCAGTGGGATGGCAGCACAGGGCCAGGGGGGTGGCTGGAGGGTGGCAGACTGAAATTGCCCAGATGATTTAGGGGACGTTGAAGACCCTCCTATCAGTTCATTTTTGCGCTGCTGCTTTCCTGCCAGTTCTCTGTCACTGGACTGCCATCGCACGACCTCCAAATAATCTGGTTGCTGTAAAATTCTAACTTTTTCTTAAAACTTCCGTTGCCACCTGCCCAATTTACTGAAAAAACATGCATTCAGGTCGACACGAGGTGAAATTTCTGGATATTTTACCTTAGTCTAAACAAAACAACAAATATACAGTATATATACATAGATATGTCAAATTTAGGATCATTAGTCAAGAAATTGATTGGAAAATATTTACATATGCTTTCATCCACGTAAACTTGTAGTTATTTTAAATTAAAGAAAAGAAAAAAAAACACCATAAGTCAAAGAAGATTCAAAGTACCAGACATCCTAGTTTCAGACATCACTCTTAGTATAATTCAAGGTCAGGTTTTTGAGAGCTTTGGAAAAGGAATTTTTAAATTAAAAAAGAAGAAGTAGAAGGGCAAAGGTTGAATGCTACATTTTCAGAAAATTGATTTTTTCTTTTTTGAGTGGTTGCCGAGAGAAAACATATTTTCTATAAAATGTTTGCCCAGATTGCATTAGAAACAATACACAAGAACTTCTACAAAAGTGTTAAGAACACACAAAAAAGAGATTTGCTGATGTTGGAAAGCAACAGTTGTGGATTTGACAAAGATAAATCATTTAGGAAGATTTCAATCTAGGTGTTCAGCATGGTGGTGGAGGAATTATGATTTGGGCTTGTTTGTAGCTATGAAACAAAAGCACTAAATTATTTATTCATAGACAAGTCTGTGTTTCAATGTAAAAACTAAGATTAAAGATCCACTCTGGTGTTTGATAACATGTTCTTCAGTGGGTCGTTACAAACAAAAGACAAATCTGAAATCCATTGGTTTCCATTTGGGGAGTTTGGGACCATTTGAAACATCATAAAGCATTAAAGTTCCAATCCGATCATCTTTTGATCTGTTGTAAAAGTGTTCCCAGTGATCTTTTAATTAAGAATATGCAATTTTTTGTAAAAATTAGGACATAGTTCCTGCAGTTGTGGGTAGGACTGTTGGTTCAGAATAAACCCGCCTCAATTTCCCATCATCAATGTTTATACATTCAATCGCTAGCCCAAAGCTCCTTACAACCCCAACCTGACATCATCAGGGCAATAAAAATGTTGAATAATATCGAAGCCATTCAGTCATACAGTTTTGAGCCAGATGCCAGGCGGGACAAAGAAATCAAAGACGTATTCGTCAACATTTGTCTCTTTACTGACAACGATTAAAAAATCATCAATACAAGTTTCTCTGAGCACTGCAAAAATGACAAAAGGAATATTTTAAAACTAAATAGTAGTAATCAAACTGTCATAAATACAGTGTTGCCCTATTTATTCACGCTTCATTATTTGCGGTTTCACGTATTCATAGTTTTTTTAGTCACGTTTCATCACATAATATCCAACAACTTAAGACATTTATATAAAACTTTGCATCCGAAGGAGGTGCTGCGGTGCTGAACCCACTGGCCGGTCGTCAAGCCCCTGCATGGAGAAATGGCATCAGCTGACTCAGAAGTGTCCGAAAAAAATCCTGATATGCCAAAAAAGATAAATGCGGAGGATAATTATCATCGGTAGTAGATTTTTATTATGGATGAAACCGGTTTCTTAGAAGAAGATGCCCTCTTGCACTTATTTGATGAAGGAGGAGGCACGCACTCCAAGTTTTAAGCCACAGAGAGACAGAGACACTCTTAAAAAAATAAAAAAAAACTTTATGTTGAGTAACACTCCAATTTTCTTTAATAAATGTTTTACAAAGCATGATCAGAATTTTTTTGATGCATATGGATTATAAAAAGCCTCTCCGCTGTTCTCTGCATTTTTCTCTGCTGTTCTTATTTGCCATCTTTTCAAAGTCCCCCCCCAGCTCCGCCCCTGGATGCACCAGAATGGAGCACAGCAGGGAGATTGTGGCTAGATCACTGTAGCTTCTATGTCACACCTACACGCTTTTTTCGTCTGCTCCTGATTCACAACGATTTGAATAATTACAAAAACTCAGAAATGCTGTTTTAGGCTAAATTTTCTTTCTTTGTGTTCGCCATCATCAGAAAAACACCACCATTTTTTTTTTACATGTAACACAAACAAAACACTAAAATAAAAGCATTAAGTTCAGCAGTGTTTTTGGAAATGCAATTCCCTCCTAATTTTAAAAGCATGACATCCGTGAATGGGATTAGGAGTCTGAACTGCTGTCATGCAATTAGGATGTCCCTTTAATGCGTTCGCAGCAGTTTGTTAGAATAATAACCGTTTAGATTGTTTTCTCTCCACAACAAAATGTTCCACAAATATTTCCCCTCTTTCCAACTTCAAAGGGAATGTTCTCGTGCAGATAGTATTCCCCAGGTTAACTACACCCACAGGAGACGTTTGCTCTGCAGCTCTGCGAGTCGGGAATTGATGCGCACGTTCATCCACGCGCGCGCCACCATCCATAGGTTGATATGAAAAACAAAATAATAAAAACATCAAAAGAGAGGAACTTTTTCTTAATAAAACTGCAACTCGGAAATGGCTGTAACAAGAAGATAAAGAATTTATCTTTGTGTTTTTCTAGCACTCTCTTTCAAAAGGGGCTTAAAACATTTTATTTTATTAATATAAAGCTGTATTTTAAATTCTGAAGCAGGGATTGGTCACAGATCATCTCATTAGCATGAGAAGCTGTGAGAGGAAAAGAAAAGCGACGGCAGAAGTGAGAGCCGGGAGGAAGGCGAGGCAACAAGCGCGCCTGACTGGATGCGCGCAAGGAGCAACTTTCACTCCACAACAGTTCAGTTCATAAAAGCGGGAGCTGCGCTGGGAGCCTGCAGCAGATGTGAAGGCTTGTTTGACGCACAAAGAGGCTGCTCGCCGGGGACAGATTACCAGAAAGATGACAAAGGGCACACTTCTCACTTGTTGGGTTTTTATTTTCTCCCTCCATCAGTTTTTATTCACCTCCTGGGCGCGTTCGGAGGGGAATACTGTGAGGTTGCAGACCCGGGAAGAGGAGCCGCCAGGTACGGTCATCGGAAACCTCGCCAAGGACGTGTCCTTGAGTCTGTCTCATTCCTCCAAGAGCAATTTCAGGATGATGAAACAATTCAACGACTCGTTCATTAGGGTGAGAGAAAGCGACGGGGAACTCTCAGTCGGGGAGCGGATTGACAGAGAAAGAATCTGCAGGCACACTCCACAGTGCCTGATTACTTTTGATGTGGTAAATTTCTCCAAAGATCGCTACAAATTGATTCACGTTGAGGTGGAAATAAAAGACATTAATGACAACTCCCCGGAGTTCCCCAGCAAGGAATACATGGTGGAGATCTCCGAGAACGCACCACTCGGATCCCGGATCCCCTTAGACCCGGCCGTGGATGCTGATGTGGGGTCAAACTACATCCAGAGCTATCAGATTTCTGTGAACAGTCACTTTACCATAGATGTGCTCCTGAGAGCGGATGGGGTTAAATATGCGGAATTGGTCCTCATGAAAGAGCTTGACAGAGAGACTCAGTCCTTCTATAATGTGGAGCTGGTGGCCACAGACGGGGGGAACCCGTACAGATCCGGCTCAGCAAAGATCACCGTCAAAGTGACGGACTTTAATGACAACAGTCCCGTCTTTGACCAGAACAGTTTCTCCGTCAGTTTGCCGGAGGACGCGCCGGCTGGCACGGTCATCCTGGACCTGAACGCAGTGGACGCGGACGAGGGTTTGAACGGGGAGGTGGTGTACGGGTTCGGGAAGCAGGTTTCTCATGAGATCCGAGAACTTTTCCAAGTGGATAGTAAATCGGGTCACCTGACGCTGCGGAGCCCCGTGGATTTCGAGGACAAAAGCACCTATGAGGTGGACGTGCAGGCGACTGATTTGGGACCAAACCCGACCCCCTCAGTGTGCAAAATCATCATTCACGTGACTGACGTGAACGACAATGCCCCAGAAATCAGCATCACCCCCATGACCTCCATCACGACAGGTGTGGCGCACATCAGCGAGGCGGCGGACAGGGACAGCCTGGTGGCGCTGATCAGCACCATGGACAGAGACTCGGGCATCAACAGCCAGGTCCACTGCACCCTGTACGGCCACGACCACTTCAAACTCCGGCAGGCTCATGAAGACAGCTACATGATAGTGACAGCTGCCCCTCTGGACAGGGAAAGGATCAGGGAGTACAACTTGACAGTCATGGCTGAGGATTTTGGGTCACCCCCACTGAGAAAAATCACCCAATTCACCATTAGACTAAACGACGAGAATGACAACGCCCCCCACTTTGCCAAAGCCGTCTATGAAGTCCCAGTGGTGGAAAACAACGCTCCAGGCGCTTACATCACCACAGTTGAGGCCAGCGACGCCGATCTGGGCAACAATGGGAAAATCACTTACAGGCTTGTGGAGGGTGTGATCATGGGCTCCCCAGTTAATACCTTTGTGTCACTCAATTCAATGTCTGGCTCCATTTATGCTCTGAGAAGTTTCAATTACGAGGTGATGAAACAGCTGGACATACATGTTCAAGCAAGCGATGGCGGGTCGCCACAGCTGCAGAGCACAGCCATCATCAGATTAAAAATAGTTGATCAGAATGACAACCAGCCCGCTATCATAGAGCCCCCCCTTTTCAAGGGTTCTGCTGAGGTTTTCCTGCCCAAAGATGCTCCCGCGGGTTACGTCGTAACCCAAATAAAAGCCACAGATGCTGACGAAGGCACAAACGCACAGCTGTCCTATAAAATTGCCGAGGGGGGACACCTGGGTTTCTCCATCCACAAAGACACGGGGAAGGTGCACGTCAGTCGGCAGTTGGCGTACGATCTCACAGACATGGTCAAAATCATCATTTCAGTCAGTGATCATGGATCCCCCTCACTGACCTCCACAGCTGCTCTTATTTTGAGTTTCATTGAAGGTACCATACCAAGCTTGCCTTCATTGGCTGAGGACGGCAGCGAGGAGGGGTTTGAATGGGACACATCCGTGGCCATAATTATAGTCCTGGCAGGGAGCTGCTCCCTCCTCTTGCTGGCCATCATTCTCATCACAACCATTTGCAGCCGCCGCAAGAAAGAGGCCAGGGAGGGGAGGTTTGATGAGAAAGAAAATGCAGCAAATGTGGAAAAAGTGGAAAGCGGACATATTGATTCATTGATTGCCAACCACAAAGGCAAGACGTTTGATAGCCATCAGTTCACCGAGGACCCTTCGCTGGCCAACAGCAGCACAGCGGGGTCAGGCTGTGAAGATGAGAAGCAGACATCTGTAATGTTTGAGCCAAACAACAGAATGGAGGGGAAACTAAAGGTATGAAGATCATTTGTCTTACAACGACTGGACTGTGCTGAATATTTTTTGACTTTGCTTCATTATGTTTCTTTTTAGGGCTACTCCACACTGCCTGGATATGGAAAAGAAACTGTCAGGCCAATAACAATATGGAAAGGAAATTCATTCACAACAATTTCAGCTAGAGAGCCTCATTTCAGCGGAAAGGACAGCGGAAAAGGGGACAGCGACTTCAACGACAGCGACTCAGACATCAGCGGAGACGTGCACAAAAAAGAGTCCCCCCCAATGAACAGTGAGTCTCCCACCAATTTAACCCAATTACAGAGTCTTTACAGCAGGGGTGCCAAACTCAATGCACAGGAGGCCAAAATCCAAAATACATCTTAGGTTGCAGTCTAAAAAAGATACAAATTTTCTAAACACTCTAAAAGAAGTTTTTAAAACTTTAAAACCATACATTTTTAACATAATTATGAACTAGATATAAAGCATCACCTGCGATAATGCTAGTGTGAATGCAGTAATCTGAATTTGATGCTGAAGATGCTGAAATTGATAGCTGAAATCACTGAAGCTAATTGCTGAAATTGCAGAAGTTGATAGCCAGCTAAATTATTAGCTAAATGCCAACTTAGCCTAAAAACCTAAAAAGAAAAAAAAAAACTAAAATGAGCCAAAACAGCTAGCTGAAATATTAGCTAAACTCCAAAATAGCCCCAAAAACTGACAAAAGCTTAAATTAGCCAAAACAGCTAGCATGGCGTTGAAATATTAGCTAAACTCAAAATTAGCCAACAAAAAAATTAAAAAATCCTAAATTAGCCAAAACAGCTAGCATATAGTTGAAATATTAGCTAAACTCTGAAATAGCCTAAAAACCGAAAAAAAGCCTAGATTAGCCGAAAAAACTAGCATGTAGCAAAATATTAGCTAAACTCCAAAGTAGACAACAAAAAAATTAGAAAAGCCTAAATTAGCCAAAACAGCTAGCATCTAGTTGAAGTATTAGCTAAAGTCTGAAATAGCCTAAAAACCGAAAAAAGCCTAGATTAGCCAAAAAAGCTAGCATGTAGCTAAAATATTAGCTAAACTTGAAAATAGTCAAAAAAACTGAAAAAAAGCCTAAATTAGCCAAAAAACTAGCAAGTGGCTAAAATATTAGCTAAACTCCAAAATAGCCCAAAAAAATAAAAAAAGCCTAAATTAGCCGAAACAGCTAGCATGTAGCTGAAATATTATCAAAACCCTGAAATAGCCCCAAAAACTGAAAAAAGCCCTAATTAGCCAAAAAAGCTAGCATGTAGCTCAAATATTAGCTAAACTCGGAAATAGCCCAAAAAACTGAAAATAGCCTAAGTTAGCCAAAGCATAGCATTTAGCTAAAATTTTAGCTAAACTCCGAAATAGCCCCCCAAAACTGAAAAAAAAGCCTAAATTAGCCAAAAAAAGCTAGCATGTCGCTAAAATATTGGCTAAACTTTCTGCGGTGACTTGAACCACGCCTCCCTATCTACCACTCTTCTCATAGGAAAAGTGTTTCTTGTGTCACAACAAATGAATGTATCCATGTGATTCTAATAAAGTTCAATTCAATTAAACTCTGAAATAGCCCCAAAAACTGAAAAAAGCCTAAATTAGCCAAAACAGCTAGAATGTAGCTGAAATATTAGCTAAACTCCAAAATAGCCTATAAATCTCAGTAAATGCCCAAAATAGTCCAAAAAGCTAGCAGAATGCCAATTTTAAAACTCTAAAACTGTAACTTTTTAACATAATTATGAATAATAAAAAAATTGTAAAAATGATTCTAGAATAAATCAACTTAAACCTTAAATAACTTTTTATATTTTACTCTCCATAAAAACATATTTTGTCAAAATTACACAAGTTAGAAATAAATGCAAGATAATATTGGGCATTTAACAACAATTAATAACAATAAAATAAAATTATCTCGAGCGACAAATAGAATTACCTGGATCTTTACTCTGACAAGTGCTTTACAGTAAACTGCTTCTCATACTGACTGTACCCTGAAATCCCTGCTGTACTCCACAGCTCTATGGGCGTGCACAAACGAGTGCAAAGTGCTGGGACATTCAGACCGATGCTGGAGCCCGTCCGCCACAAGGCCCAACACCAGCATGGCCTGTGGACCTCATCTGTCCACGTTTTCAAAGACGGCGACACTTCCCCGGGACGCCAGGAGAGAGAACTACTACCCACCTCTCTTACCCAAAACCAGCGGCCTGCAAAGCGTGTATGAAAAAGTGCAACACCAGGAGTTTGATTATATCCTTGTTGGTCCACCAACGCCAGCAAGAATACAAGAAACGGATGAAATATCCATCCCAGAGTACACAAACTCTTAGAAAAATACTCAATCTGAACAAAAAGACATTTTAAATGTACAGTATCGCTCTTTCATGTGATTCTGTGGTGACTATTGCTGTGTTTTGTAGTGTGTCACGTGGCCCATGTAAGACTGTTCATTGTATCATGTGTAATATGCAAGATTTTCTACATTAATAATATATTTTTCATAACGGTTCATTGTAAAGAGGAATTTTATTATGACTTTTTAAGAGCATGTGTTACTATTTATAGGCATGACCTATGAACATTCAGGCCCAACATGGCCTTCCTGCTGTGAAAAACAATCAATATGGACGATTTACATGTGTGTGATAGATTTTATCACTTTGTTGCACAAATAAACAATTAAAAGGAACAACGCTTTGGTTCTCAGTAACTGTGGCCATCAGGACACAACGGCAACCGTATAAACTCACCATCCTGGGGATATATTTATAAAACATCTAGAATAACCTCAATTAACCAACCGAATGTATTTCATTTGCCTCAAAGGCCTTTAAGCTGCAGTAAATAAAATGTGACCAGCGCAGCTAAACCGATAAGAGGCCAGCGCCATCTTTTCATTGTACACAATGTGGTTACGGCGCCGGCACAATTTGCATGGAAATATTGCTCTGCTGATCAAATTGTCTTACAATTACATATTTTTCAAAGGTCAAAATATCCCCCCACCACCACCACCACCTTCTGTGATTGCCTCCCAGCTTACCAATTATCCACAAAAAAAAAAAAAGATTGAATCAGTTTCCAAGCAACAGCAAGAGCTGCACATTTAAATCTTTTTGAGCAATTCATCTGTCTTTAATTATGACAGAGACCAAGCAATCTTAACTGAAATAAAAAAAATGATCTTCTAATGTATAATTAAGCAAAGTTTATGTGTGAGGTTTTGGAAGCCTGTGAAGACTTACTTTTCATAAAGTTTGATTCAGAAAAAGCAAAGAAGTTAAAACAGCATAAAACACACACTAATTACACGTCGGGCCCCATTGTACTTTAAAGGGTTGTAAAATTAAAGACCACGATTATATAAGATGAAATGAATTGATGTCATAATCTGACTCTTAACAGTTTTCAACATCAATGAATCGCTTGTTTGCTGGGATTCTGGGGATCATAAAAGGCTAAATCTCAGAAAATTCACATAAAAGAGGAAACATTTCATATCACAAGCGTAATATATTCTTTATTTTTAGTTCTTAACAAATATGAAAGATACCGGATTTGTATGGAGCTACATTGAGGCCATTATTAATTAAACCCACAAATAAAACAAATTGAAGACATTTTTGATGTTGGACCAAAAAAAAAAAGTAAAATGTCTGAAACTTTTTGTTATTCTAAACGTAATAATTTTCAGCTTCAAATTTTAATTTTTTTAAGCTTCAAAACTCAAAATGCCATTTTAAAAACTTTTTTTTCAGTTTCAATTTTTTTTTCACTTTCAACTCCTTTTTTTCGTTTTTGATTTTTAAATTTTCAGATTCGAGAGCAAAGAAAAAGACTTAAAATGGAAAATTTGCAATTGAAATTTTGAGTTTTGAAACCTAAAAAAACACATTTAAAGCTGAAAATAATGAATAAGGTCATTTAAGGTCATGCCTTAAATAATAAAGTTTGTTTTAAAATAGCAAATTGAAGACATTTTTGATGTTTGGCCAAAAAAATGTAAAATGTCTGAAACTTTTTGTTATTCTAAAATAACCTTAATTTTTTTAGCTTCAAATTTTTAATTTTTTAAGTTTGAAAACTCAAAATGTAATTTTCAAAACTTTTTTTTCAGTTTCAAATCATTTTTTCCACTTTCAACTCTTTTTTTCATTTTTGATTTTGAAATTTTCAGATTCGAGAGCAAAGAAAAATACTTAAAACTGAAAATTTGTAATTGAAATTTTGAGTTTTGAATCCTAAAGAAACATAACATTTAAAGCTGAAAATAACGAATAAGGTCATTTTAGGTTATGCCTTAAATAATTAAGTTTGTTTTAGAAGAGAAAAAAGTTTCCAACATTTTGATTTTTGGCCAAACACCAATATTTTTATGATTTCTTTTATTTGGGTTTCAGAAAGATTTTGGCTCGAATTTAGCTCCATAGCTTTTGGTTAACCACAGCGATATTCACTTGCGTTTTCTTTTACATCTTTGTCAACTGATGGATTAAACCTACATGTTTGCAGCCCCATATCCTGTGTGTTTACCTTAAAAATCCTTTTAGCCTTTTCTCTCTCAGTTACCTGAGTTTAAGTATGTCCCTAAGCTCTCAAGTCTGTGGCTGTGAACTGAAATAGCTCAAAAAAAGTGTCAGTAAAAAGTGAATATCTATCAAATCCAATGGGAAAATGCTTTTATTTAGTTGAAAAATAGAGAAAAAATTGTTTTAGGTGTTATTTTTAATGGGGCACCATGAAGTCTCCAAATAAACCAGGGATCATTTTCCTTTTTTGTCTCAAGTTAGGACACAAAGGCTTACAAAATGTTTTTTTTATGTATTTGTCGAGAGCAAAACACATTCTGTAGCTTTGAGTAATGAAATCCCCAAAGCCTGATCCCCATAAAGAAACGAGGAAAGCACACTGAGTAAGTAAAAATACAAACTGTGTGTGTGTGACATTCGCTGAGTTATTTAAGAAGTCTGTTTTGGGGCATTAAGGAAAACCGCAACATTGCTCATCTGAAAATATATGTGCTGTCTCCAAAAAGTTTTGTTATTCATGATTATGCCTTTTCTTGGCAAAAATAAAAATATATATATTTTCTGCAGAATGACTGTAATTCATTAGAAAATCACCTCTTGAGTTGTAGGCGGGACTATTTGCTTCTATAAACCCCTCCCCCCTTGCTGAGAGCTCTCTGTTTACACCAGGGGTCTCAAACTGGCAGGCCATTTGCGGCCCCCAAGTTGATATTTTGCAGCCCCCGCCTTAATATGAAAGTTCAATGCCTACTAAGCAAAATCTTCTGCATATCCTCGCTTCTTTGATGATAGCTTTGTATTTGCTCTGTTACGCTTAAAACTTTTTATTTACTATTGTCGTTGGATCTGGTTTCCAAAAAAGTCCTTAGCAACAGTTGCTAGCGTCGTTAGCCCCTGTAGTTTTACAGGACACAGAGAAGATATTGCTTAGTATTACATAGACATGATCAAATGTTCAATAAACTAGACAGTGGACCAAAGATATAGACAGTGGACACAGAAAATATATTTTTGACACAAATGGAACTCCATACAGCCCAGTTTCAGTCAAACTCTGCCGGATCGATTGACAAAAGATCTGTAATTTGTTACATTTAAAAATATTTTTTTTATTTTTGGAGGTTTTTGATCAGGAGTGGAGGGAAGTGAAGTGCTACGTGAATAATGTGATTTTTTTTTAATGCATATATGGGTAGTTATATGTTATAAGTGGAGGCCAGATTAGCAGATGGACAAGCTGAAATATGTGGGATATTTTATTACAATCTAGATCCTTTTATTTATTTATTGTTAGTTATTATTGTTGTTTATTTGTTTGTTTTAGTTAATGTTATTAATAAAGGAAGACTATGTTGGAAGTAAGGATGCATGTTTGTGTATTACTTTTTGTTTTACTTGTGTTTTGAATTTTTTTCAACGTTTTTTTTGAAAATCAATATTAAATACAAAGATTTGTTTTATCAAATTACATTCTTGAGTTGAGTAATCATCACTTAAAATGTTTAAGTTAAGTAAACCATCAATTTAAATTTTCAATATGATGAAAACTAATAATTTTAAATTGAACAAATTACAGAACTTTTATTAATAGAGCCAAATGCTTTACTTTTTACAGTTAAGTCATTCATAAGTGGATGCATAAGAACTGTTTTCTTGTTGTTTTTTCCACTTCATAAATACAATATTCTTTCAAACTCATCTTGATTTGAACAATGTCATCATACATATGTTCTACATATGTCAATCATCAGAGAAATTCCACAAGAACATGTTAACAGCACGATTTTCATCAGAAC